>NW_020837952.1:38867791-39063839 GCF_003676395.1 Aethalodelphis obliquidens | reverse complement strand
GGACGCGCAGGCTCAGCGGCTCCGCAGCATGTGGGATTCTCCCGGACCGGGACACAAACCCGTGTCTCCTGCATCGGCAGGCGGACTCTACCACTGCGCCACCAGGGAGGCCCTAGTGGTGTCCTTCTTTTCATTTACTGTGAAGGCTTCAGCTTGGGCCTTTGACAAGACTACAGTATCAACTAGAGTCCAAACAGGAAATAGATGACACACACCCATCTGTGAAGAGACACACACACATAATTTCAAGAGAATTAATAACGAAACTCCTTACAGAGGTGGAGAGGAAAGGCAGGAGATGTGCAGGGCTACTTCAGGCTGGTAACAGAAGGGCTGATACCAGCCCTAGAGCTGAAGAAGAAGGGAGTGGCCCCCAGTACCCGGGAACAAGAGGCTGTGTGAGGGGCTGCCTGACCAGAGCTGTGACTTTTGGTTAAAGGATGCAGCCAGCTTACAGTGAGGCATGGAAACCGGGGGAATGAATACCCCAGCCTCACTCTTCTTTCCCCTCTCCTGCCGGTGCTCCCCAGCGGTGAGCCCACCTGGAGGCTGTTGCTGCAGCCCATTGAGATTGGGCTCCCAGGGAAGGTAGAGTAGATCCTGAGGGGCAGCTGGAAGGTATTCGGCACTACTTCTGACCCTGGGCGTGACTGGGAAATGGTGAGGAGGATTGCAGACCATTTCTCGCGCTTCTTGGCATTTGTGCAGGATCTGACATTCTTGGCTCCAGCTGTTCAACAGATGGCTAGATCCACCAGGTAGACAGTTACAAATCACTTTTATAAGTGCACATGTGGAAGGGTCTCTGGCAATCATTTAGTTGGAGGACAAAGAATTGGCGTTGGTACTTCCACAGAGCCTTTGAAGCTGATTCACTGTCTCAGCCAGAACTCTTAAAAGTCTCAGTTCAGGGCTTCCCTGGTGGCGCAGTGGTTGAGAGTCCGCCTGCCGAGGCAGGGGACACGGGTTCGTGCCCCGGTCTGGGAAGATCCCCCATGCCGCGGAGCGGCTGGGCCTATGAGCCGTGGCTGCTGAGCCTGCGCGTCTGGAGCCTGTTGCTCTGCAACGGGAGAGGCCACAACAGTGAGAGGCCCGCGTACCGGAAAAAAAAAAAAAAAGTCTCAGTTCACTTATTTATAAACTGAACATAGTAAGATATTCTTCTCAGAGAAGTGTGAGGCTTCAACTAGTCAAAATCAGTACTTTTTTTTTTATACTCCAGTAAAGATGTTAAAAAACAAAAGAAAACCTTAGGAATAAGCACACCTTTGACTGTTACTGACCCAAACTAGTATCTGCTAGCCTGACTTGCAGCAAAGCCAATCTATTGACACTGGGTTGTGGTGAAGGAAAGTACAGTGTTTATGGTAGGGCACCAAGCAAGGAGAATGGGCAGCTCATGCTCAAAAGACCCAAACTCCCCAGTGGCTTTCAGGGAGGGGTTTTTAAAGAAAGTGTGAGGGAGAGGGTCATGGGGTGTGTGATCAGATTGTGTTCAATTCTCTGATTGGTTGATAGTGAGGTAACAGGGTGATGTTTTGGGAATCTCAATCATCAACTTTCTGATTTTAACCAGTCTGGGGTCTATGTGCTGTTGGTTAGCATGCAGTTAACTTCTTCCACCTGATGGGGGTTTTAGTATCTCTAAAACAACTCAAAGATATGGCTCAGGATATTACCTATGGCCCTTGAGGAGGAACTAAAGATCCTTAACTTTGTTTTATGGTTAAACTGTCATAATTTTGTCTTGTTTGACTTTGTTTGGTTTATTTCTGATTTTGTAACTTTTCTGATTAAATTTGCTCTTTGGAACTTGGGGAAGGCCTGGGAGGCTAAAGCTGTTTTACAAGGAAGAGGCTGGAGACACAGGGAGGCGGGGATGGGTGGGGGGGGCCTGTCTCGGAAGACCCCATAGGGTCCCCTTCAGTTTTATGACCTAGCAATATCCTATAGACATCATTAAGAACATATGCACAGGCTTATCCTTAAGGATGTTTATTTCAATGTCCTTTGTAATATTGAGCATTTGGAAACAATCCAGTGTTCAGTTCTGAGAATTGGTAAATATGTTTTGTAATAATATGCAGCTGTTTGAACAACATGATGGGGAAAGGAGCTATGTTTGTAGTCGTGTGTTTCTACTAAGGAAACAAGGTAGACATAGTAAAGACTGCAGGAAACTATTAGTTGACTCAAGTAGCTGTAGTGATGAAGACGACATTTGAAATATGTGTATTGAATCAAATTGATAAATGTTAATAGATATTGATTACATATTATTCACCTCCCTAGAAGAGAAATATTATAGGTCTTACATTCCTTCCTAAAATCTATTTATTCTCATATTCTTTGGTTTAGGCTTAGATTTACTTTCTATGTTTCTGACTCAGATTCAGCAAAGAAATCTTGTCTGTGGCCTGAAACAACAGTTTTCCTTTTTAGCAATTGCTGGTTAAAAAAACCCTAGGCCTGCAAGAGAGGGTGTTAATGTAAGTACAGAGACTGAGAGTTAAACAGTAAGGCAGTTTAGAAGGGAAAGCTGTTGGATAAAGTTGAAGGCTGAAAACCTTCCCATAATAAAATCCTACTCTGTTTTTAGTAACCATTAAACACCTTTTTAGAGTTGTCTCTAAGAAACCCACTTGGAGACATCCAGATTTTCTAAAATTTAATAGTATCTCCAATGCAAATAACATTACCTGTCAATTAATTGTCGTGGGGTAACATTATTCAAATTGGTAACTATAGCTCCCAAGGTTATATAAAGTTTTGATTATCTTTTCAAGAAAGGGATCCTCAAACTTTATTTCTGTCTTTTCTTCTTCTGGCCAAAAGAAGAATTAAGTAAGTGACTCTGGTGGGTTCCTTATTTTGAATAGTGCATATAAGAGATTTTGTACTGTCGTTTCTAAAAGCTTTCTTATTCAAGTTAGCCAAGAATCTTTGGAAGAGGGTACTTTTTTCATTGGGGAAAGGAAGAATCACCTTATTGTCAAGGTTGCCTTATATTCAGCCTTTTTTTAAACTTCTTGGCCTCTATTTCTGTGTCTGTAAAATGGAAACAATAATGCTACAACATCTTAGTGGTATTAGAAGAATTAACCGGAGTCTGACATGAGGCAAGTGATGATAAATAGTAACTGTATATTTTTATATACACATACATAATAACACATAGATATAGCTCTGTGTATAAGAGTCATTATCTTAGTTTTTCATCTCCTGCCTAGCACCATATTTGGCCCATACTAAGCCCTATAATTTTTTATTGAAGCCCCCTTTTTTGGTTTGTCATATATGGCAAAAAAAAAAAAGCTTTGGTGACTCATTTTATTCTCCAGGCCACAGCAACCTGGGGTTTCAGTAGTATTACAAACATTTTCTAGTAAAATTTAACATGGCAACAGCATATTTAACACCTTCCAAAACTGCCCTTTTTATTCAAGAGGATTCTCATGGTGCCCTGTCCTTCTACCTGATTCATTCATTCATTCCATAAATATTTATTGAACAGTAATTATTACTTGTGCACATAGTTAGGTGCTGGAGACATTGTGAACAAAACAAGAAGAGGCCTCTGCCTTCATTCATGGAGATTATATTCTGCTGGGGGTGCCCTCCTCACGTCACTTTTTTTGCTGCTCCAGTGTTTACCAAGCAGTTCCCAAGCCCCCCTCCCCCTTTTGCTTGGGGAGAGCAGCCTCTTGCTTCAGTGGGCATAGCTGTTCTCTGAGGAATGGGCTTCCCAGCCTTCCAAGCAAAGAGACCCTGCACCTCTTTAATGCTGCTGGGCTTCTGAATAGGTCAGTGGTTACGTAGTCCAGACGGATCTAGAACCCTCTCTCCAGGAACTCCATTGAAACGAACTTATTGTTGCACAGTCTTGGCTGAAGACTTGAAAAATATCCCATAAACAAACACCAGGTTATCTGAGGCTTGGCCACACAATTTACCAGCACCCTTTCGCATTACAAAGATGTGAAAGGAACACTAGGGAAATGTGTCAACCCCTATTGGCAGGAACCAGAGATATTTTCAGGGAAGGGCAAGGGATTCCAATCCAGAATCTCTTTAGATTCTTGAAACTGAAAGGATTATGCAAAGATAAAAAGCAAAAGTAAACACTGAAACTGTGAACCAAGAATGAGCACAAAGGGGGGAAATCCTTCTATGGAAATAAGCTTTCCTCCAGAGGAGAAAAACAATAACTTGATGAAAAATCTGTCAGCCTGGAGTAATAAGTGGAGGCGCCCAGGGTGCACGGTGCCTCCTGAGTCCCGTTTCTCTGCTAAAACACTTTGTTTTTAAATGGAAATTAATGTTTGGTAGCTGAGAGACTGATGTCTCCAACGCCAGCTCCATTGTGGAGTGGAGACACAAACAACAAATGGGAAGATGATTTCAGGAGTGGGTTAAGGAGACGGTGAGAGGGTGCAGTGAAGTGAGAAAAAAAATAAACAGAAACAAGCAAATTCTGTGAAGTCTGGTGCAAAGGTAGAGGCAGCTCGATTTGAGAAGTTCCTTCTCCTGGGTTATGAATTTGTGCACTAAAGTGTTATTTGTTCGGCATCCGCTCAGTGTCTTACAGCCCATGCTGGGCTCTGGGGACACAGTGGGGGGTTGGGGTGGGGGAGGAGCTAACATCCGCGCAGCCCCTCCCGTTTCCCAGGCAGCGCTTAGAACTACCTCCCAGCGCTGGGAAGTGGGGGGACCAGCCTCAGACTGAGGTCTTTCCAGCTTCAGAGCTCGCTGTCTCCCTGTTGTTTTGGAATCTCTGTTGTGGGTTTGTTTTTATTTTTACTTTTAATCATGGCTAAAATCTTTATTTCTATTGTGGAATGCCACTTTTCCTTTGATCTTGGAAGCTGCTTTGGGCCACAGTGTTCTTCTGACTCAGAGAACCATATTCTCAGGTGGTATGTGACTGATTCCACCTTCTCTTTCCAGTGACTATTTTTTTCCCCCTTACTCTCTGAACGGGTTTCTTTCTAAGCTCTGAATGATGCTTTCTGTTGCCAGGTATTCTTTCTTAAATCCTCCCACGGTCTTCTCTACTCCCCAAGACAAAGGCTTCCTCCCTCCAAACCAAACTCAGTATAAACCAAAATTAAAGCAGGGAAAGAGACTCGGTGAATTACTGAAGGTGCTCCAAGATTTTCACTTTTCCCATTCTGAAATCAATTTCTATTTGAAAGACAAGGACATGTTTACAGTAGAACATGATAAAACGAAGGTCCTTGTGTTTGATTCAGAGAACTCTAATGCAGATGCTGTAGGAGAATTGTAAATAAACATGATTGTGAAAACTTTAAAATTATAAGACATTATGCCGGTGTCTTTAATTTTAACCATTCATTCATTCAACTGATAGTTATTGAGCACCTACTACGTGCCAAGCACTGCAGTGCTGAGGATACATTGGCAGTAAACGAAGTAGACAAAAAAAAAATTCTTGCTCTTACAGGGTTTATATTCCAGCTCTGTGGATATTGACTGGGGAAAACAGTCAATAAACCTAACAAGTAAGTACGTTATATGTTAGAAAGCGGTAAGCGCAAAGAAGGAAAATAAAGCAGGGAACGGAGTGTCGAGAGTGTGGTCGCATTGCAGTTTTACACAGGGAGGCCAAGGAAAGCCTCACTGAGATGACACATTTGGTTAAAGGTGTGAAGTGAGGGAATGGGTGTTCAGCCTGAGGGAACAGCAAGTACAAAGGCCCCAGTAAAGCATGCTGGGCATGTGTGCTTGGAAAAATGAAGAGCCGAGGCACAGAGGGTGAAGGAGTAGGTGAGGTCCAGCTGTGGAGGTCTTCGGTGGATTTTGGCCTTTTTCTGAGTGGGATGGGAGCTATGTCAGGGGTTTTAAGCCGGATGGACAAGATTTGACTTAGTTTTAATGGAGGTTAATAAGGTCAAGAGAGGGATTTTTAAGAATGGGAAGATAACAACATGTTTGTGTGCTGTTGTAAACAATCCGTGAGGGAGAAAATAAGATGATGCAAGAAAGAGAGGGGAGAATCGCTGGCGAGATGCCTTGAGTAGGGAAGGGGGTTTGGGATGCAGAGCAGGAAGAGAGGGGTGGCCTCAGGATCACAGACAATTCATCTGCGACAGGAGGGAAAGTACAGTGTGTGTATGGGCACCGATGCACATGGTGGGTCGATGTGGCAGTGGGAACTTGTGGAAGTTCTCTCCTGGTTGCTACATTTTTTTTTTTTTTTTTTTCAGAGAAGTGGCAAGCAAAATCATGAGCCAAGGGTGAGGACGGGGGAGGAGGAGGTATTGGAGGTTTGAAGAGAGAGGAGCATGAATTAACCGTCTAGGAGAGAGGAAGAGCAGAGGGACCAGGGAAATGTAGGATTACCAGGTGGCAATCCTGGTTTCTGGTCATGGATCTAAGATGAGAGCAGCCACATGGGTATGTTCTTTTCCAGCCATGCTGAGCTGCACTCGTGCAGGCACAGAGTAAGGGGAGAGTCAGATTTAACCAAGGCAATGGTTTTGCTGGGGGAATACTATGAAGGGAAGGAGAGGCAAGGGAGTTGGGGATATAAGTAAGTGAATGATAAGCTGCTTTAAGAAGCTAAGTGGAGATATGGAGGATATTAATGATAGTGAACAGATGGTAGGATCAGTGCATCATAGGTCTCCGTGGATTGGGAGGGTACTGAGGGGAGTGAGCTGGAAATCAAGGAAGTGGTGGCTGGGATGCTTGAAATGGATGAGAGAGGCAGCGGGGTTTTGGCAATGACACGGTCTAGAGCATGACTGTGGGGGAAGCTGAGGTAGGGTGGAGGACAAGATATTTGATGGAAAAGTGGTCAAGGAATCTAGAGGCAGGGCTATTGGGAGGCTGCCCTGTGGATTTGGAAATCACGAAGTATTTTATAACATAAGTAATGTTGGCAAAGGTAACAGTGAGTCAGGGGCTAAACTCTTTAAGGAATGAGAGGAGATGGGGAGTTCCCCGGCAGTCCGGTTATTAGGACTCCGCGCTCTCACTGCCAAGGGCCCGGGTTCAATCCCGGGTTGGGGAACTAGGATCCCCCAATCCCGTGCAGCATGGCCAAAAAAAAAAAGAATGAGAGGAGAGTGATAGGGGGTGACTTTCTCTTGGTAACTGCAGCGAGGAGAAGCAGCCTGTGGTCGAGTCTAATGACAACTCTTAAAAGGTGGTGAGTATGGGGCTTCCCTGGTGGTGCAGTGGTTGAGAGTCCGCCTGCCGATGCAGGGGACATGGGTTCGTGCCCCGGTCGGGGAAGATCCCACATGCCACGGAGCAGCTGGGCCCGTGAGCCATGGCCGCTGAGCCTGCGTGTCCGGAGTCTGTGCTCCGCGATGGGAGAGGCCACAGCAGTGAGAGGCCCGTGTACCGCCCAAAAATAAATAAATAAATAAAAAAGCTGGTGAGTATAGAGAGAAAGGAAGATGTTTGACACAGGAGCAAGGAGGCCAACTTTGGAGGTGGACTCGGGGCAATAGCACAATGAGAGTGGGGGCGAAAACAGCAGGGGAAGCAGTGACCGAAGGTTTCAATTAGAATAAGAAAGTGAAGAAAATGTTCAAAGTTTGAGGATAGAGAGGAATTTGCTGATGAAGTACTAGGGTTCTGAGGACAGAGTGGAGAGGTTTGGGGTACTGGGCTGTCAGAACTGTATGGGGGTGACAGCCTGGTGATGATGCTTATTTGCCTGCATCCCTGGGAGTCCTGGGCTCGTATTAACCACCTTAGCTGAGGTGATGGGATGGGGCTTGTTGGTTTTGAAGGCTGAGAATATATGTGCTGGGAAGGAAGATAGTTTGGTAAAGGCAGGTCTCTCCAGGACATCTTAGAGCTTTTTCTCCTCTCAATTGCAAGTGTATACAGTGACTACTTAGGAGAAAAGTAAACGAAAATGCATCAAAGCCCTCATAATAGTTGTATCAGGCTGGTGGAATTATGGACAATTTTTCCTTTCTTTTTCACTATTTTCCCCTTGAAGCCCATACAAAGATCTCACCACTGAACTCCGTGTAAAAATTCTACTACCTCTTGCTTGTAACTTAAATAAAACATCTAGTATACTCTTTTACAGGGTTCAACTAATTTTATCTAGAGTCACAGAGGAAAAAACATGCATTAAAAACAACGATGACTAAGATGGGAATAAAGACACAGACCTACTAGAGAATGGACTTGAGGACACGGGGAGGGGGAAGGGTAAGCTGTGACAAAGTGAGAGAGTAGCATGGACATATATACACTACCAAATGTGAAATAGATAGCTAGTGGGAAGCAGCCGCATAGCACAGGGAAATCAGCTCTGTGCTTTGTGACCACCTAGAGAGGTGGGATAGGGAGGGTGGGAGGGAGGGAGACGCAAGAGGGAAGAGATATGGGAATATATGTATATGTATAACTGATTCACTTTGTTATAAAGCAGAAACTAACACACCATTGTAGAGCAATTATACTCCAATAAAGATGTTAAAAAAAAAACAAAAAAAAACCAACGATGACCACAAATACTACCCCTGCTGATGATATTTCCCTGGGTGTTCTTAATGTGTTTTCACAGGATATCCCAGATAAAGCAAATGCCTTTCTGTCCCTGAATATGGCTAAGTACGATGCATCCTGCCCCAGACTGCATTACGTTTTGTTGGCCAGATCCAAACTCTCAGGTTCTTCCAGGAAGTGTGTTTCTAAAACTTTCAAAAGCCTGTACAGAGAGTTCTTTTGTGCCCAGATGGACAGATTTGTAATTATTAACAACTAAAGGGTTCTTTATGTCTTTGCTAACTCATCTAAAGGCCTTCGGGCTGTTAGAGCTGAAATTATTCTAAATTTTCAGTTTGGTTATCAAATCTCTTTCTTTTTATTAGATGAAGAGTGCAGTTATTCCCTTCACCATCATCCATCCTTATCCCCAGCAGGACTTTTTTTGTAATTAAACCTCCTGGTTCTGCAAACCAAGATTATTGCACAAACGTGTGTAGAAACTTGCCAGTCCATGATCTACTTAACATACTAAACACCATAGAATATTTTTACCATTAACTATCATATCCTGCTTTAAAGAAAGTATATTAATTTTAAATCTATAAAGTTTTAGAACTCTATTTTTACAACATTCCCTTTTATAGATGAAGAAATCAAGGCACAGAGAGGTTATGTAACTTGCCCAGGATCACACAGTAGTGAGTAGAGGAGCTGGATTTGAAACTCAGGCAGTCTACCCCTAGAGTTTGTGGTCTTATTGGTCTTAAGTACTATGCTGCCCCCAGTCATTGGAGTCAAGGGAAAGGAATGAATGCTCTGATTGGTTGGTCCTGGAGCAGATCTAGTATTTGCACCTGCATTCTCTCCTGATGTCCTCTGTTCCAGATCTCTGCAGATTGATTTTATATATATATATGTATGTATGTATATGTATATATATATATGTATGTATATCTGACAGATGGTTATATATCAGATGTTACTGAATTTTAGGTTTGTGAGCACTCTGCTTCAGAGACTGCAGCCATCTCTTTATATCATGTTCTCTGTAATCACCATCACCACCCTGACTGTAGCCATTTGGAAGGGAAACCACAGAGTTTGTTAGTAATAGTAAACTCAGGCCCCCTGTCCCAGAATCAGAAGAACCATGTTAAGATCTTGGCCTGTCTTAAAATAATACACCAGTCTACAACCTTGGGAAGGAACAATAGAGTAACTGTTCAGTGTTTCATCAGCAACAAGAAGTTAAGGGAGACTTTAAAAATTACTCACCAGAATAAGTCATAGCTAATAGACACACCCACTTATTTATTTATTTTTGGCTGCGTTGGGTCTTCATTGCTGCATGTCGGCTTTCTCTAGTTGCAGTGTGTGGGCTTCTCATTGCAGTGGCTTCTCTTGTTGCGGAGCATGGGCTCTAGGCACGTGGGCTCAGTAGTTGTGGCTCGCAGGCGCTAGAGCACAGACTCAGTAGTTGTGGCGCACGGGCTTAGTTGCTCTGCGGCATGTGGGATCTTCCCGGACCAGGGATCAAACCCGTGTCCCCTGCATTGGCAGGAGGATTATTAACCACTGTGCCACCAGGGAAGCCCCAACATTCGTTTTTTTTAAAATGTAGATAGTTAGAAAATTAAAAGAAGTTTTTCTGTCTTTTTCTAATGCAGGAAATAAACTTACCCATGTTAAGTATTTCTTTCTAAGGTGTCAGTTACTTCGCACCACTGTTATTGGAATCACCTGGGATGCTCTTTATTAAATCATAATGCTTGGGCTTCCCTGGTGGTGCAGTGGTTGAGAGTCCGCCTGCCAATGCAGGGGACACGGGTTCGTGCCCCGGTCTGGGAAGATCCCACATGCCGTGGAGCAGCTGGGCCCGTGAGCCATGGCCGCTGAGCCTGTGCGTCCGGAGCCTGTGCTCCGCAACGGGAGAGGCCACAGCAGTGAGAGGCCCGAATACCGCAAAAAAAAAAAAAAAAAAAAATCATAATGCTTTGTGGTGGGCCTGGGAATATGCATTTGTTAAACACCCTAAGTGATTCTTATGGCCTCTAAAGTTTGAGAATCAGCATTGTAAGTAGCTGGGGAAAGTGGCTAGGCTCTTAATAGTAGGACCTTAGGGGGCTGAAGTTGAACCAAAGGCAACATCCATATGAGGCATCTTCCCTTGGGTACAGAAAGGGGGGCTGCTAACAGTCTCAGATTTCAAGCAGCTTTAATTGTTAGATGGTCCTGCTACAGTTTATCTCTCCTCATTCTTTATGTTCAGAGGTGTGGGTATCTATATTCACTGTTAGCTCTGTAGAGCAGAAAAAAATCACACCAATAAACTTCAGTGAGGAATTTTTCAGATGAAAAAAGTGTTCCTGTGAGCTATAAACCATGACTTCCAACAGTAGCCATTTAATATTAATAATAGTAATTGCTAAATAATAAGAGCTACGTTTCCTGACTATACAGTGCTGGGTGTTCTATAGGCATTATCCCATTCTGTCCTCCAGTCACCTTACGGATGAATAGGTGCTGATGTTACCTCCGTTATCAGACAGGGAGACCCAGGCACAAATGTTAAGTCGCAAAAGTGGGGCAGACTTGGGACTGATGGGGTTCAGGACACGCTACCCCAAAATATGGCACTTGGCATATTGAATATTTTTAGCTGAAGGAATTTGAGAAAACAGCACAAGCAGGAGGGTCACCCTGACCTTTCCTCTGTGTTCTCCCCTGACACAGGTTCTAAAACCCTCAGGGGAGAGGTGTCTTCCCTACACCTGGAGGAAAGGAGCATCCTTATCTCCAAAGACAAAGGGACCTCGGAGAGAACCTGAACAAACAGGATTTGCCAGGTTTCCCCCAGTTTATTGCAGTTACCTCACACTCCTTAACCTATCATATTCCTCCACCACTGTACAATCTCCACCAAACCTGGCGTAAGCATACTCAGGCTTAATTGTTTTGTGGGGCCTTCATTTCCATATGAAGGCTCTCGTGTCATGTAAAACTTATGTTAAATAAACATGTATGCTTTTCTCCTGTCAGTTTACTTTTCAGGCCCAGCCAGGGACCCTAAGAGGGTCGAGGAAGACTTTTTCCTTCTCCACAGAACATTCAGACCAAGTCCACTTAACATGAAAGCCCATCTGCTGTTTGAGCCATATCGGCATGTGCTCTCAACAAGAATTTATTTTTCTCCACGAGACTGAAAACAGAGAATATGAAGAAACATTGACTGCAACACACATACATTTATAATACACTTACCTGCAAAGAAAGACCGTCCTAGGACTCGCCATTCTAAGAGTTCTTATATGTCTCAGATACCTGGTCACTAAAATTAGGAAACAGTGGTACCCATGCCCTGTGGGCCCCTTTGACGCTGCTTGAAAGTTTCAAGGGTCGTATTTCTCCTACTTCCCTAGGTCTTGGATTCTTGACTTTGGACGGCCAGTTATAATTGCTGCTCTTGACTTGTCCTAAAGCCTTTATGCTGGATGCAGTCGAGAGGGATCATATGCCTGGGAAAATCAGGCCCAGTGATCTATCTAGAGATGCATAAAACCACACCAAATTACTTTGGCTCAAATTCAGGCACCCACTTTGAGCCAGGCCCTGAGTTAATATAATGGGATATCCAAAGATATATGACCTCAGAAATTCATAGAGCAGGTGGGACACGTGCACAAATCATTACAATACAAGGCAAGATGCAGTAGAACATGTGAGCTCTGGAGTCAAACCGGCCCCAGTCCAGTGCCCCCACTGCCCTTTTAAAGTACCTAACCTTTCTCTGCCTCAGTTTTCTCATCTACAAAAGGGAACAATAGTAATAACGGTGTGTCCTCATGGAGGTCATTCTGAGGATTAAAGGAAATAAAATGTATAAAGTGCGTCGCATGATTCCTGTCCCCTAGTGTGTGCTCAGTAAGTAAGCTTATTACCAACTTTACTTACTGATGTAGGCAAAATGTTATTTGGGGTGAGAGGAAGAAGTTATTGCTTCTAATAATTGAGGAAGACTTCTTTGGGGAGGAGCATTTGATCTGGGCCCAGAGGGTGGGGTTTCTGTGAGAGAGGAGGGGTTATCCCATCAGCGGGAGTGCAAAGCACGGAGATGAGGCAGGTTAGCACGTGTAGGGAATGGTGAGCGATGCAGGATGGCTGAGGCACGGAGGGTGGGCCAGCTGCAGAAGGGGAGGAGGGAAAGTCTGGTCGGAGGTAGTTTGTGGAAGTTCACCAATGGTGATAATCATCATGTGACCAAGCAAAGGGCTTGTGTGCCCGCAGCGCGGAAAGCCAAACTGACAGCAGGAGTTTGCAGCAAAGTAAGGACTTCTTGCAGAGCGCCAAGCCAGGGAGTGGGAGACAAGCCTCAGATACACTCCAGCTTGGTCTTTGAGTTAGGGGTCATTTTAAGGAGAAGAACAAAGAACCTGGTCATCATCGTCTTGTGACATTTCTTAATGGTGCTTTCGGAAGTCAGTATATCTCTGGTTTACCATTCTCTGTCCGGGTGGTCCATGGCTTGGGGGTCTGTGAGCTCATCTTGCCGTAGAGAAACAACCTGAGTTTGTACGTTAAAGATGACATCTAGAATAGCAATTTTAGTACATTAACAATGTTATTGACAGCAGCAATCTTAGTCGTCTGACTGGTTGATTAGTGTTCAGTTAGCACAGAATTGAGGTCAGAGGGGACAAGAATGGGACTACAGTTTTGGAGAGAGTGTTTAATCATCAACTTGGTAAGGGAACTTTGTTTTAGGGGGACTTGGTTTCAATTATATTTATTTCCTAGTCCAACTTCAGTCTCGGGTGCCAAACACCCAGTAAAGCAGAATTGTACTGCCTTCTTTTTCCTCTCCCACCCGACTCCTCCCTTTTTTTTTTTTTTGCGGTACGTGGACCTCTCACTGTCGTGGCCTCTCCCGTTGCGGAGCGCAGGCTCCGGACGCGCAGGCTCCAGACGCGCAGGCTCAGCGGCCATGGCTCACGGGCCCAGCCGCTCTGCGGCATGTGGGATCTTCCCGGACCGGGGCACGAACCCGTGGCCCCTGCATCGGCAGGCGGACTCTCAACCACTGCGCCACCAGGGAAGCCCTCTTCCCATTGTTTCCATTGAAAATACTCAATATCCTAGTCAGGGCCGATTTGGAGGCAAGGAGAATTCCCTGGCAGCCTTAGAAGGCAACTCTTTTAGAAGTCACCAGTGCATCACCGAAGTTCTACTCTCCCCAGCCCCACCTTGGCTGTTGCTAGCTACAGCCGCAGGAGCCCAGATGGTGCAATTTGAGTGTTACTATCATTGGGCAGCAGAGGACCCCAGGCTCTGGGGGTCCGGGAAAGGAAGGAGAACCAATCTTGTTTTGCAGAGAGAGAGGAGGATGCCGGGAAGAATTGTGTGGAAAGGGTGACTTAGCTGGTATCTGCTTGAATGTGGGATTGATTCACTCCTACTCAGAGGTTCTTGGAGCCCAGAATGTTACATAAGTGAAACGCCTGATGCATTTGGTCTCTGTAACACTTAATCCACCATCTCCACCCCCCCACCCCGTTCAACATTTTCAATGTTTGTAACATACAGTGATAGCTAAAGGGCAGGACTTGATGTTTCACATTTTAAAAATTAAAAGTAAAGCCCTAACCGTTCTCTTCTTTGTCCCTCTAATTGGAGGTGGCCATGTCCATGTCTCCATAAGAAATGAACGCATTCAGGGAGTTGGTACAGGGCTGGAGTCATGTGTGATCTTGCCCTAAGTAAGGCCTCAATTGGGAAGTGTTTAGGAGAGAGGCTGGAAGCTTGTTTAGTCTATAATTAGACTGGCTGTACTGGTTTTTCTTTGGTTAGTAAATGCACAGGCATTTAGATGTGCCAGGATCTGGGTACAGAATTGCTACATTGTCAGATTCAGAGCAAACTGAAAGTAAGTATGTCACAGTCAGCATTTTCAGAGAGCAGACAGCACTTCAAGCTTAGGCCTGGTTTAACCTGATTCACAGTCAGTCAGCTTCCACAGCACCAGTTGTAGGAATGAAAAGTAAATATGCAGGTCTAAATAAATGACCTTGTGGAATTGTTAAGAAACCGCTGAATTTTTTTTTTGTTCCCTTGAATCAGTTGGTGAATGTTTGTACACATATCCAAACAGGTTGCTTCCAGGCTGCATACATTATAGTAAGTATCATTTGATGCTTACTTACCTTCAGTCACAGGAAATACTGGCAATACCTTGCATTTGTTTAAAGCCCTTTTACTGGCTCCCCTCATCTGATTCTGCCCAGAGCCAAGAGAGCCATAATAAACATTATCCTGACACTGAAGTTGGGCAGATTGCACAGGGTGACAAAGTTCAACGGTGGCTAGCCCAGAAGGACCAGCCAGCTGGGTTTTCTGCCTCGGAGGTCCAGTGTGTGGGCCTCTCCTGCGCGTTGTCACAGAATAGTATGGCTCCATTGAGTCTTCTAAAGCCCTGATTTTTCAGCTTTCCAAGAGAACTGGAGCAGGTCTTTTTGTTTCTTTTTTATGTTGACCTAATTACACATCTTTTCTATAGATTTCTCCATCCTGTAGGATGTGGCAAGCAATTTTTATGCATAGCCAAGGATTTTTAAAAACCAACTTTGTAAGCAAAAATCTGAATTTCTTTGGAGCAGGAAACAGGGAAAACAAATACCTTATCTATGCTGATCGCTCCCATAGAGTTGCTAAGCAAAACTCTGAAAGGGATTGTGTTTTAGAAATTCAAATTATCTTGTTGTCACCTAAAATAAAACCCACCTTGATTCTAAATTAGTGTAGCTACTGTGGAAAACAGTATGGAGGTTTTGCAAAAAACTAAAAGTAGAACTCCCATATACCCACTCCCGGGTACATCTCCGGAAAAAAAAACAAAACACTAATTCAAAAAGATACATGCACCCCAATGTTCATAGCAGCATTATTTTCAATAGCCAAGATATGGAAACAACCTAAATGTCCATCAACAGATGAATGGATAAAGAAGATGGTATATATATATAGATAGATAGATACACACACACACACACACACACACACACACACACACACACACACACAGTGGAATACTACTCAGCCATAAAAAAGAATGAAATTTTCCCATTTGCAGCAACACGGAAGGACTTGGAGGGTGTTATGCTATGTGAAATAAGTCAGAGAAGGACAAATGCCGTATGATACCACTTATATGTGGAATCTAAAAAACACAACAAACTAGTGAATGTAACAAAACAGAAGCAGACTCAGATACAGAGAACAAACTAGTGGTTACCAGTGGGGAGATGGAAGGGAGGAGGGGCAAGATAGGGGTGGGGGAGTAAGAAGAACAAACTCTTTTGTATAAAATAAGCTACAAGGATATATTGTACAGCACAGGGAATAGAGCCATTATTTTATAATTATAAATGGAGTATAATCTTTTAAAATTGTGAATCACTATATTGTACACCTGTAACTTACATAATATTGTATATTAACTATACTTCAATTTAAAAAAGAACAGAAAAAAACCCACCTTCCCTTTAACTGTAGCCCTAGCTCTCTCTCCATCCTCTCCTTCACAGGCCAACTTTGGGGAGACCTGGCTGCTTCCCTGTCCTCGTTTCCTCCTCTCCCTCTCACCTCTCACTCTTCTCCAGTCTGGACACTGCCAGGTTTTTCTTAAGCTCACCAGTGGTCTCCATGTGAATCAATTCAGTGGGCAGTTTTTAGGACACAATTTAATTCCTCTCTCAGCAGGATTTAGTATACATAGTGACCTTGGGAAATTTACTTAACTTCCTCATAGGGTTGTAGCAGGGTCTAAATGAGATAGTTCATGAGAAGTAGTTAGCACGGTGTCTGCTGCAGCGATAAGCAATAATAAATGAACCACTGCTTTCAGCAGCGCACTCTTCCTTGGTTTCAGTGACACCGTTTTCTTGTTTTCCTCTTAACACCTTCAATCTCTTCTACTTTTCTATGGTATCATGAAATGTTGGAATTTATTCCACAAATCATTTAGCAAGTGCATATTTCTTGCCAGGAAATTTTCTTGGCTCTCGGAATCCAGCAGTGAATAAAATTAAGTTGCTGGCTTCGTGGAGTTACATTTGGAGCTGGGAAATTATAAAAATTAATATATACTATATCAGATGGTGATTGACATATAGTAAATATAAATATAGTATATAGCATATACTACTATGTTATATAATACTATATTATATATAATGAACTATATGTCAGGTGGTTATATATCAGATATTAATAAGCTTTAGAAAGCAGGGAAAGGGGAATGGGTGAATGCTTCAATTTAGGATAGGCCGCTCAGGGAAGTCCTCACTGGTTGGCTTATATTTAACTAGAGATCTCAGGAAGTGGGAAGTAATACACGTAGAATATCTAGAAGACCATTCAGGCAAAGGGATTCTGTTTGGAGAATAGACTATTGGGGGCAAGGGTGGAGGCAGGGAGCTGGTTAGGAGGCTATCGAGATAGTCCAGCATCTCTCTGGGTCTGTTGCAGACCCTTCCCCTCTCATCTTGCTCTCTCCTCTAGACCACGCTTGGCTTCAAAGAGCATCGAAGTGCCTACAGCTCCCGCACTCAACTCTCTTGTTCCTCCCTTTCTTCTGACCTTCAGTCTTACTTATCCATCTGTTTACTTCCATCTGCACTCGATGGCCACTCAGTCTGTCCGAATGTACCTACACTCCTGCACGTCCCCTCTGGCTCCTCTGGGGTTGCACCTGTCACCCAACCAATTGCTCAGGAGTCCTCCTCCAACCCTTTAGAACACCATATCTGGGGAATCAGTAAGTCCTATTCTTTCTATCCCACAGCATTTCTCAGCTGAATTCTCCACTCTATTCTAAGCCTAGTAGAGAGCAGTAGCCTCCTAGCTGGTAACTGAATCTACTCAGCCCCTCCAGCTACCACTGGCTTGTTAAATATTTTCCACAAAAATGTAGAACTCTATGAGAAGCAGTAGAAATTTTTTTTTTCTGTAAAGATGCGCCTTTCTCACAGTGGAACAGCCTTTTCAGTTAGTAAAGGGGACACAATAACATCTGAAGCGTTTGCTTTTGGATTATGTTACTGGCTTGGAGAGCTACCCAAGGACAGTAGGTATCCCACTAACATTTGCATGACTAGAATGCTACTTCTCAGAATAAAGAATGCTTTTCTTTATTATCATACCTGGGCAAACCCCAGATATGAATTGTAACGTTTTCCCTTGACCACAGGAAGCTTATTAACATCTGGTTTTGAATAATAGTTTTGTACCTACATCCTGCTACTCAGAGGACCCTGCTACGTAATTAGAGATTTTTTTAATTAAAAAAAGGAGGTGGAGTGGGTGTGGTACCTACGCATGTTCTCTTCTTTACTTAGTTTTATCAGAAGAAAGAAACCAGATTCTCTACTTCCACCCCAACTGTAGCAGGAGTGACCTAAAATGACCACAAACAATAATAACAATCAGATCATATGACTTCTCTGCTTAGAATGGATCAGTGGTTTCTAATTGCCCTGGCAATCAATTCTAGATTCCCTCCTCTGGCCCACCAGGCTCTATATGATCTGGTACTTGCCTTCTCTCCAGCTTTATCCCTTACTTTTTCCAGCTGCGATAGATTTATCTCCATTTCTCAAATATACACCGCTCTCCCCTCAGCTGTCTCTCTATTCCTTGTGCACCCCCTTGAAAGCTGTTCTTTCTTTAAGCTTCGACTTAAATGTCTCTTTATCTGGGAATCCTTCTCAGCTGCTAGATCTGGTTAGGTCTCCTGGCCATAGGCCCCCGTCACAGCTCTGTTTCTTGCCTGGAGCCCACAGCATACTGTACTTACTTGCTTAGCGTCGTTCTGCCCCATCAGTGCTTTGCTCTTCTCGTCCAGGTGCTGTTGGTGGTCTCATTCTGCTGCTGTCTCCCTACAGCCAGGCCAAAGCCTGACACACAGTGGGCCCTGAAAAAATATCAACTGGCTGGTTTGCTTGGCATGTCAGGATGTTTCATAAAACAAAGTGTTTTCCAAGTGAGGATTGCAATTGCCACTCTCATTAATTTGGTGGTTCATTTTATTCACAGGAGAAAGGTGCAGTAGTTGTTTCAAGTGTACCTCTTAAAAAAATGGAAACAAACAAACAAAATAAATGGAAACAGATTTTCCAAGGGGGATGGTGAACTAAGAGAGCAGGAAAGCTGGGATAATCCTGTGGCCGTTTATCCGCCTTGTTTTGGGTTTCATTTCACTTGGTTCTGTTTCATAAACTGTAATGACTTTCTATGCCTAATCCAGTAAAAAAAGATTCCTCACACTCTAGATTTGAATTGATAAATGGAATATTTATAAGTGGAATATTTCCTGCCATATCAATAAACAAAGGATTTCATAGTCACCAAAGATTGCAGCCCTCCAACATGAGCTGGTGAGCTCTGAGGAAACTCAGGGCTGAAAAGAATACCTGCCATCTAGCAGCCATCAGACTGCAGCCACTCCGGGCGGTGAGCCCTGAGGAAACTCAGGATGCGTCAGGATCCTGGCCCCGGATAGCTGCGGTGCATATCAAAGGAAGGATTTCAGTGAGCCCAGACTCTTGCATCTTCCCGTACGTAGAAAGGCGCTAAATTCCTTAACTTGAGATATCTGGTTTTCTTTGACTAACAGTAAGCCTTTGACGTTCCCGACTACCTCTCCTTTGTTGCAAAACTCCTATATATCCGGGCTCCTCCCCTCCCCTCCTGGGAGCAGTTTCTCAGAGTTATCTGAAACGCTGTCTCCTGGACCGCAGTCCGCATTTTGCCCCAAATAAAACTTAACTGGCAACTCTCATGTTGTGCATTTTTTTAAGTCAACTGAATGAATATGCATAATGTGCTCTCCCTGAGGTGAAGGTCTAGGGAAGTCTGGGATAGTGAAGATCGAAAGTATCCTCACAAACGCCCAAATCCAAAATTGTTACTTTTGGAGTGGGAAGGGGGGAGGGGCAATTTAGGGGTAGGGAAATAAGAGGTACAAACTATTATGTATGAAATAAGCTACCAGGGTATATTGTACAACACAGGGAATATAGCCAATATTTTACAATAACATAAATGGAGTATAACCTTTAACAGTTGTGAATCACTGTATTGTATACCTGTAACTGACATAATATCCTACATCAACTATACTTTCATTGAAAAAACAAGTTACTTTTCCCTCCCCCTGCCCAGGTTGCTATCAGAAACTGCAGATACACTCTGTGGAGTTCGTTGCTGTGGTACCAGTATGTTTTATAATTTGTATAGTAATGTCCATGAAATAAGGGATGCTTTCCCCATTTCCATTGGTGTAGAGGCGCTCAAATCCTGCCTGGATTTTTGGAAAAGTTTTTTCCATTTTTAAAAGAGTTAACCCAAGCTTAAAGACTTCAGCTTCCTTTTTAAAACGTTGGCCCTTTTCTTCAGGAAATGTGTGTTCCTACCGGGATGCAAATAGGATTTCAAATACTGAAGGAAGTAGATTTGATTTACTGAATATACTCTTGGCAACTGAGAGAAGGCTATCTGAGATTTAAAAAGAATAATTACCAGGTTTGTCAGTATACCACTTTGGGTTACAAAACTGCACAAGGTTACAAGGGTATCGTGCCTGGAACTTATTGATTCTTTTCTTTTTAAAAATACCACCTAATTATGGACATGGTGACATAAAAACAAAAGCAATCATTCCCTTCCCAATTTCCATTCTAGTGAGGCTGACCCAAGGGCAGATTTAGATTTTCAAAGTGTTCTGAAAGAAAATTGAGTATTTTAAGGAAAAACAGCTTTAACCTTAGGCTGTAACCTCATGCATTAAATGTGAGCAGAAGGACACAAAAAGTCTGCTAATGAATATTACTTGCCATCTGTTGAAAAATAATATTACGCCACGGGGCTCCTACAGTAGTAAAAGTACATGCTCTTTGAGTTGTTTTTTATTACAGTAATAGGTGATGGGTCACACTCTTACCTAATCACTCATGCAATTCAGATTTACCAAACGGAGATTTAAGGATGACCTTTGTGCTCACAGCACTTTGAGTCAACAGGTGTGAAGCATCAGGTCTCATTAGCCCTGGGGTTCAAGAGTGTTGTGTTGTAGGTACGTAGTTACCAAACTATTTTAAATAAATATAAATTATTTATTCTGTCTGCCAAATAAAACTGTTTCCAATTAACAGGACCACAGAAATTGAGCACCAGGACTCAGTTTGATGAAACGTTTCCCAACAAGACTATAAGTTCTGTGAAACAAATACGAAGTTCTAAGAAGCTTTCACATTTAAATATGCTTGGTATATTTTAAATGTACATTCTGCCTTCCTTGGCTTGGTTTCTGGTGCCAGGTAGTCTTGAGTTTACATCAGTTACTAGCTAATTCTTGTACCTTTTTGTGTCTCTCACCATGAACATCAGGTGATGGGTATGTAAGATGTACTCAGTAAATTTCCCATTCAGGTAAGACATGCTGAAGTGTCTGCATTGCATTTCTTTCGAATAATTCAAGTAATACTTCAAAAGATTATGGAATTTTTCATCACTGACTAATTAAGGTCAGACAGCCAGGATTTCACTTGGTTTATACCTAGAGATTTTTTGTTTTTGTTTTTTTGGCTGTGTTGGGTCTTCGTTGTGGTGCGCCGGCTTCTCATTGCGGTGGCTTCTCTTGTTGCGGAGCACAGGCTCTACGCACGCGGGGTTCAGCAGTTGTCGCACGCAGGCTCTGTAATTTTGGCTCGCAGGCTTTAGAGCGCCGGCTCAGTAGTTGTGGAGCATGGGCTTAGTGGCTCTGCGGCATATGAGATCTTCTCGGACCAGGTCTCGAACCCGTGTTCCCAACATTGGCAGGCGGATTCTTTTTTTTTTTTTTTCGTTACGCGGACCTCTCACTGTTGTGGCCTCTTCTGTTGCGGAGCACAGGCTCCGGACGCGCAGGCTCAGCGGACATGGCTCACGGGCCCAGCCGCTCCGCGACATGTGGGATCTTCCCGGATCGGGGCACGAACCCGTGTCCCCTGCATCGGCAGGTGGACTCTCAACCACTGCGCCACCAGGGAAGCCCAGCAGGCGGATTCTTAACCACTACACTACCAGGGAAGTCCTATACCTAGAGATGTATTAATTCGTACTTTCTTAAGTAAATGTCAATTATGCTGCCAAAACAGAAACCAGTAACAATCCAGAGATTTGAATAGTAGGAAATAAACCCAAGGTTTTGAGAAGCTCTTGAATCTAATTTTATATAATGCCATTATAAGTATCAGTTTTGAACTAAATATAACTTGGTCTGTTTATTTTCTTTGAAAGTGTAGGGAAATGGGGAAGCATTGGTGTGTGGTATCAGACAGACTTGGGTTTAAATCAGTCACTTCACGTGACAGTGGGCATCTCTCAGTCTCAAGCCCCCGTCCCAGGACTGTGACAAGGATGCTGTGAGGTATGTGTGTAAAAGTGTGTGGACATTGACCTGACCAGTGCCCACAGTAACTGCAGTCTCTCTTCTCTCTCTTCTCCCACTTCTTCCTCCAGCCCCCTCACTGATTTAGCGAGTCATTTTACACATCTGTGCCTCAGTTTCCTCATCAAAAAAAAAAAAGGCTAGACCATACACTCTTGAAGATTCTGAAAAGTTCTACAATTCTAGGCTTTAAATGTATAAATACTTTAAAAAAGTGTTCCTACCTGGAAAAAAAATATTGGTACCGTACTGAGAATTATGACTGATCTGTAAATGAAAGAATCTACAGACCATGAACTGTATTTACGCTAAAAGTAAATTCTTCTGAGAGGAAGTTAATTGGAAAATCCAGAAAGCAGCAATAATTTCTTGCATTCACCTTAAAAGAGCAATGAAATTCCATCTTCTGCAGTCTTGAAATGAGTAAAATGGAAGGATATAAATATTTATTGGAATGAGAGTGGAGCAAGAGAAGATCTGCTTTGTCTGCTGGTGGGTGGTAACACATCTATGGATCATTGTTTGCACTAAGTATTTAATAATCCCATCTGTTGAAAATGTATATTCGGAGGTACTTTGAAATTGCTATAAGCTACCTAGAAATTGGCAGGGAAGTACTCCTGGAGAGATTCCAAACTCTGCAGCAGACCAAGAAGTCCAATATAAATCAGTATGTAATTATAAAATCCCATCTTTGACCACAGCTCTTTAAATATATTTACTTAGGCCTGGTATAGACTTTTAACACCAGAATCTGGGACTGTAGAGTCCTTTGCTAACCTCAGCTTCAATTCTGTTTATTTGACCTGAAAAACCCACTCCTCATTTGACCCAGCAATGGCAGAACTTCCTCCTGCCCCACCCCCCGTGGTTGCTGTGGCATCATCTCCTCTGATACCTCCATGCTCTCCTTATCTCCCGGGTCCTTTTAAGTAGATCATGTCTCATTTCGAAAGTGAATTCCTGAGTTTTATAGCAACTTTATATTTCTTTTTCCTTCCCGTTACCTCTTTTTCACACCTGAAATTCACTTGGTCCATCCTGACCTAGCTTTTCATTCAGAGAAGCGCCATTGCCGTACGTTCTTACCTCTCAATAGTGTATTTTATTTTTCTTACTGTACTTCTTTCTTTAAAAATCTCAATTCACCAGTTTCCCTTTTCTCCCATCTCTTCTGTTTCTCACCCCACACTCTTGCTTTCTGCCCATTTATCGCCTGGCCCTACACATATGTCTTACACAGAGGGATGGCATATTGAGAATTGGGCTGGCTCAGAAGGAGAAAAGGCTGGATACTTTGCAGGAGCTGCTAAAGGCATTTAATGGACCATTCCCTCTTTGGATGAAATCCTTTATGTGACTCTCTCTCTATGCGAAGTAGGAGTTTAAGAGAGTACCTAATGAGAATGAGCAGTTTTCTACAAAAGAAATCTGGGTTTTATTTCCCAGGCTGTGGAGTTTCTCTGTGGGCTTAGAGATCCCTTCTCTTTCACTTCCCAGCTGCTGTTCCTCCTGGCCTCACAGCACAGCTGCTTACATATATTTACCAAATTAATCATACCATAAGTGGTGTTTGGGGCTGCACTGTGTCCCCCTAAAATTCACGTGTTGAAGCCCTAAACTTTTGAACTTCAGGATGTGACTGTGTTGGGGAATTCCCTGGTTGTCCAGTGGTTAGGACTCTGCACTCTCACTGCCAAGGGTCTGGGTTCGATCCCTGGTCAGGGAACTAAAATCCCACAAGCTGCGCAGCCAAAAAAAAAAAAAAAAAAAAGAATGTGACTGTGTTGGAAGATACGGTCTTCAATGAGGTGATTAAGTTGAGGCCGTTAGGTTGGGCCCTGTTCCAATCTGACTGGTGTCCTTCTAAGAAGAGGAAGTTTGAACACACCGAGACACCAGGGGTGCGAGTGCACAGGGGAATGACCGTGGGGAAAGGCAAAGCAGCAAGGGGGCTGCCATCTGGAGGCCAAGGAGATTGGCCTCAGAGGAAACCAGCCCTGTTGGTCCCTTGATCTTGGACTTCGAGCCTCCAGAACTGGGAGAAAATAAGTTTCTATTATTGAAACCACTCTATCATTGAAGGTATTGTGTCATGACAGCCCCACAAACTACTATAACTGGTTATAGTAACACCACATCTGTGTTATGAGTTCGCTGCAGGATCAAACAGGAGAATCCAAGATACGAGATCTAGAAAACAGGGTGAAACACCTCTCCAGCAGGAAATAAACTCACTGGAGAGGGGATCTGGAGCCTATGTGATACTGATATGAAACGTGTTTGGAAGATTCTTTTTCTTTCCAAGCCCAGTTTTGGGGTTTGGGCCTCCCTGGAAGTCAGGGAAGAAATTCCATGCCAGGCTCAGAACTACAGAAGTGTGAGCAAACCTAGCAGCATCCAAAGAGTGCTGCCTCCACACTGATGCTCTGAATGTCTGCTGCGTGGAGTTACTCTGAGAGTAACCGGCTTAGATCTGGGTGAGAGTGAGGGTCACACTGAGCTTGCCTCAGTGAACCAACCCAGGTGGGGGTGAGTCAAGAGGTGCTGTTCAAGAGCGTGGCACACTGTCACTGTGCAGCTGGATTTTGGTTCCAGCTTTATGGAGTTAGCTTCAAACAAGTCTTCAGAAGTACTTTATACAGTAACTGAGTCCCTCCATGGATTTACTGGCCTCCACCTCAGTTCTGCAGTTTTGACTTGCATAAAGCCACAGTGACTGCTGGCTTGATTCATTATATTAAAGAAGAAAAAAATGTGTTTTACGTACCCTGTTTTGTGGGCGTCTTTAAAATATGTCCTTACAAAACCTTCATTTTGGGCTTCCCTGGTGGCGCAGTGGTTGAGAGTCTGCCTGCCAATGCAGGGGACACGGGTTCATGCCCCGGTCCGGGAAGATCCCACATGCCGCGGAGCGGCTGGGCCCGGGAGCCATGGCTGTTGAGCCTGCGCGTCCGGAGCCTGTGCTCCGCAACGGGAGAGGCCACAACAGTGAGAGGCCCGCATACTGCAAAAAACGAAACAAACAAAAAAACCTTCATTTTTGTTCCTTTTTATTTCCAATGGGTAGGAACAGTGTATTAATATAACTCATATGTTGCATAGTTCGCTTGGAATTGTCAGTGAATCATCACAGAAAATATGACATAATTTTCAGAGATGAACTGCACCAGAATTTTTTATTTTGGTGTGAGATAGGGATCTACTGATGCTTTACTTTTCTCCATGTGAACTGCCGATACTTTCCTTTCCCTATTGATTTATAATGCTGCCTCTGCCATGGATTATGCTTCCAAATATGCTTGGGTCTCTTTCTGAGCTCTCTCTCTGTTGGTCTTTTTCCTGGTCATGGTAACTGAATACTACTGCTTATAAAATGAATTGATACCTAGAAAGGAGAATTCACCCTGTGTGTCCCCACTCACCATATTTTTTCCCCAAAGTTAGATGTTTTCTTCCACTGAATTTTAAAGTAACCTTGTCAAGTTTAGGAAAAAACCCTTTTTGATCAGGTTCTGTTTCATTTCTCAATTGATTTAGGGGAAGTTGATATCTAGTTGATATGGCATCTTTCCCTCCATGAGCATGGAATACCTCAATATTAGTTTTAGGCTTTCTTTTATAGAAGAATGAATTTTTAAAAAACCCACTCGTGTATACTATATTCAAGTTCCCAAACGTTTATGAAAGGATTTCCATTGTAAGAACCACATTGGGTACTGATGGATTTTTATAATGAGCAAATTAGCCCTCCTATTTCAAAAAGATCACAGTCTAGTAGAGAGGGGTGTGGTAGACATATAGACAATTTATTTAATATAAATTAGATTGTCAGAAATTCCCTGGTGGTCCAGTGGTTAAGGCTCCATACTTTCACTGCCGAGGGCCCAGGTTCAATCCCTGGTCCGGGAACTAAGATTCCACAAGCCACATGGTGCGCTGCCCCACCCCCCCAAAAAAAGGAGGCTGTCATAAATACTATAGTAAAATTATACATAACATGTTAGCAGGGAAGGAAGATTAATTTTGACCTAAGAGATCATTTGGGGGGAAACAGCTATGCATAATATAAGTATTAGTATGTTTATATTTGTCTCATATTTTCTGTAATGAGATATAGAGAATACGTGTCAGCCTCTATGTTTTCATATTTTGGCAACTAAATAAAAGTGGCCTTTGTTGTTTATGTTGGCATGTAGTCAGTATAAAAAATATTAATGAATATTTTGCATTTTGGGGGTCCTAAGTCTTCAAAATGTAATTTAATTAAAGTTAAATAAAATTAAGAATTCATTTCCTCAGTCCCAGTAGGCACATTTCAAGTGCTCACTGGCCACATGTGGCTAGTGTCTGCTGTATTAGACAGTCATTTGTTATACAATTAATCTTTATCTAAATAAGGGAGGGCTTCCCTGGTGGCACAGTGGTTGAGAGTCTGCCTGCCGATGCAGGGGACACGGGTTCGTGCCCCGGTCCGGGAAGATCCCACATGCCGCGGAGCGGCTGGGCCCGTGAGCCATGGCTGCTGAGCCTGCGCGTCCGGAGCCTGTGCTCCGCGACGGGAGAGGCCACAACAGTGAGAGGCCCGCGTACCACAAAAAAAAAAACCAAAAACCAAAAATAAATAAATAAATAAGGGAAAATATTTAAAGCACAGTAATTTAAATAGGTGTTTCTGGGCTGGAATTTTATGAATAATATACATTCTAATTGATAACCTGTATTCTAATGGGTTATATCTAAAACATTCTGCTATTTTTGGATTGAAGAAAATGCAATTCTGTTTGTAAAAGGATCAGATGGAGCTAATCAATAATGGGAAAAGCCTCATCTCAGTAGGGCTTTGTCTAGAGAATAGTTTTGCAATTAGGAGTGTCAGGAGGCTACAGTGAAATTTATGGATTTTCTCCTTCTTTGGGTGGAGCAGAAATTCTAAATCAACCTTTATAAGCTTGTTGGTCTCTTCTCTTATGTTTTATTTGTTTGTTTTTCCTCTTATTACCTGCAAGAGTCCCGTTCTACAGTTGAAAGGATTATTGTTTTTAACTCCAAATGACCAAACCCTGAAAAACCGACACGTTGCATTTTTGGTAACTTCTGATAGTTCCTATATATGTGTGTGTTAAGTGCATGCTCATGCTTGTAAGCGAGGGTGCCTGCCTGCTGGGTACCTGCATGATGTTATTATATATTTTATATATATATTTTGTGTGTGTGTTTGTGTGTGTGTGGTACGCGAGCCTCTCACTGTTGTGGCCTCTCCTGTTGCGGAGCACAGGCTCTGGACGCGCAGGCTCAGCGGCCATGGCTCACGGGCCCAGCCGCTCCATGGCATGTGGGATCTTCCCGGACCGGGGCATGAACCCGTGTCCCCTGCATCGGCAGGCGGACTCTCAACCACTGCGCCACCAGGGAAGCCCCATATTAGATATTTTAAATCTTGTGCCTGGGGTAGCAGTTTCTTCCTTTAGTGAAAGACATTCCTTCAATGGAATGTCAGAAATATTAACTAGAAGTACATCAGCCCCAGCTGATCTGGCAAGGAGCAATGAGAAATAATAGAACTATAGGATACCTTTCAAAACTGTCAGCTAGGATGGTGAGTACTTCAAAATACTGGTAGGAAATTTAACCTTCATTCCACAGTGATATGAGAATTGAGTTCTCACTTTGTGAAACTTGAAATGCAAAACTGGAAATATAGAAGTGCTTGGAAATTATTTTAAAAAAAGAGGAAGATTTACAGGAGCCTTCAGATAAAGTAAAAATGATGTAATTTTGAATTTCAAAAGCCCTGTTCATTTTCTTTCATCAAGGAAAGAACAGGAAACATGAAGAATATAGAAATCATCTTCATGGGGCTCTTAGGAATGCTGCTGTTCATTAAACTGTTTGGGAGAAGCAGGAAAAGGTCAAGCAGGGGATGGGGGCAGGTCAAGTTCATATGAGCTAAGTGTTAAGTGAGGGGCCATGCAAAGTGGAGTTTCCAGATGCACTGAGGTTCTTCCCTGTTCATAGTTTCAGTGATGCCAGCATAAGCCTTTTGTTAGGAGACAGTTATTGTTTAATGGGTGCAACTATCCCCATTCTACAGGTGAGGAAACTGAGGCCCATAAAGGTTAAATAAATTGTTCAAGGACATATACTTAGTAAGTGAGCTTTGGCATCAAATGGGCCTGGAATTTGAACTCCACTTTTGCAATTTACTAGCTGAGTACCCTTGGTCAAATAACTTAATGTAATCAGAGACCCTATTGCTACTCAGTAAAATGAAAAACTAATAGCACCTACTATCACAGAGGTGGGGCAGGAAAGGGGTTTGGCATAACTCAGAGTTGATGTACTTAAAGTTCTGGTGCAGATGGAGTAGGCTAAATAAATAACTGTTGTCCTTTGCTGACTCCGTACAGAGTACGAGAGAGATGCTGCAGGAAGACACAAAAGAAATGGAGGAAGATTGTTTTCTTACTCTTCAGTAGCAAAATATTTTGGGGCTTCTGCTGACCATTTTGCTCTGAACATTTGAGGCGTGGAGTGGGGGTGGTGGGTCAGGGAGTGTTAGCATTTGTGATACTTTATACCAGGCATTTTGTTAGGCTCTGGGTCAGTCAGTATTAGGTTCGGCTACATATAACAGAAAAACCTAACATTGTAAAATGAGTTAAGACAATGGGAAATAGGCTCTAGTTAGCATGTTCATGCATTTGATTTTCAGAAACAGATGACTGACATTAACTGGAAAATAAATACAATTTCCAAATTCAAGTGCCACAGTTTATCCATTTGTTGATGACAGCTGGGTTGTTTCCCCATGGGGACTCTTACCACCATGAACATCCTTGTCTGTGTGTCCTGGTTGACCTGTGTCCTCTAGGACAGTGGTCCCCAACCTTTTGGGCACCAGGAACCGGTTTGGTGGAAGACTATTTTTCCCCGAATGGGGGTCGGGGTGGGTGAGCAGGGATGGTTTAGGCAGCAATGCGAGTGATGGGAGGGACGGTTCAGGAGGAAATGCGAGCGTTGGGGAGCGGCAGATGAAGCCTTGCTCGCTCGCCCGCCCGCTGTTCACCGCCTGCTGTGCAGCCCGTTCCTAACGGGACAGTACTGGTCCTCGGACCGGGGGTTGGGGACCTCTGCTCTAGGATATATACCGAGGAGTGGAGAGTTTGGGTGATAGGGTAGGCATGGCTTCAGCTTTATGAGATGATGCCCGATCGTGCTTCAGAGGGGTCGTACCTGTTTATGTTCCCACCTCCAATGTGTGAGAGTTCCTGCTGCTTCAGATCTTTGCCAGCACTAAATACTATAATACTTCATAATTTCTGTCATTCTGGTAGGGTTATCCTGATTTTTTTGGTATAGTATTATTAAGTAAACATTTCCCCATATGATTACACATTCTTCCTAAGTATAATTTGCAATAGATATACTGTATTTTTTGTATGACTATCATAATTTACATAATTAACCCTTTATTTTTTATAAACAATAAACAACTGTTTCATAAACAATCCTTTAGATTGCTTCAAACTTTTCAGAATGATAAAACACTGTGATGGGCAA
Source organism: Aethalodelphis obliquidens (assembly GCF_003676395.1). Classification (NCBI taxonomy): domain Eukaryota; kingdom Metazoa; phylum Chordata; class Mammalia; order Artiodactyla; family Delphinidae; genus Aethalodelphis; species Aethalodelphis obliquidens. The sequence goes on along the minus strand of NW_020837952.1, from coordinate 39,034,315 downwards.
TCTTCATCTGTAAAACCTTTCCTGTATTTAATTTTTTTTTTTAGGATAGAGTCCTAGAAGTGGAATTATTTAGTCAAAGTGTACAAGCAAAAAGAAACTGTTTTAAGTGGGCATAGGTGCCTTGAGGACAAAGGGAATCAAAGATTAGTGTAAAGGGAAGAAGTTTGCCTTTCTTGGTCCAGAGCTTAGCCAGAGGCTCCTAGTTTCTTAGTTCTGTTACTGAAATTTGTGAAGGTGAGGTGTGACATTGGAATGCACCCTCTTCCTTAATAGGACACTTTCCAGGAAAACAGCAATCCTTGAAGTCTTACTGATAAGGAGAAAAATATATCACGTGAAGACAGATTTTAGGTTTTATTTTGTTTTCTGTAGGCATTTATTGAGCTGTTATTTGGAAATGCTTTACATATATTAGCTGTTAATCCTCAGCAACAATGAGGTGGATTCTCTTATTATTCTCAGCTTACGAATGAGAGGACCAAAGATTTATAGCTAAGTAGGTAACAACGTCAAGATTTGAATCCAGGCAATGTGTCTCCAGTGTACCATACCATCTCCCTGCAACAGTATAAGAGCATTTCTACTTAATGTTTATGTGACTAATAGAAGCAATAGATACTGTCAGAATTCAGAGAAGGGATAGATGAGTGTGGACCGGAGTGCACGAGGAAGGCTTCAGCAAGCAGCATCTTCCCTTTTGGTTGGACTGTGACTTGGAGTGTTTTTTAGACATCACATCAGATTTCTCTGGCAGTATCATCTCTCAGCATCCTTATCTTGCAAGGTGAATTGATCAAATGCAAAGTGAATTCACAGACACTGCGTTCCTTCTGAAGTGTAGCTCATCCTTCAGGCTCGGTATGTGTTTGATGAGAAAGAAGTCTCCTTGGCTGGTCATGCATAGGGTGGAATCAGCTAGAAATCTCCAGAACACTGCTGCCTCTGTGGTGGAGGACAGTAGGAACCTTCAGCATCACAGCTCCAGTTAAAGACTCAACCGAACGGAACACTCTGTGCCGAGTACAAAGTGAGGCATTTTCCTCTATGTTTGTTTTCTGTCATTGTTGTGACTTCTGGGAAACTGCAGGAGCAGACAGCCAAGAGTCATACACAATGATCACACAGTGCAACCCTTTCCTAGTAAATGGTAGGGTCAAGAGGTTAGAAGTAACATAGTGCTCATGTTATCATCTGTGTGTTACATGATGCAATACAAAGACTCAAGCCAATATGGGAACCCCACTGCAGAACAGGGAATTTGTGGAATTCTCTATTCAATGTAGAGAATGTAAATGTTTGCATTTTACTAACAATGTACATTTTTACTGAACAACTCAGTATGTAATGAGTCTTTTTGAACGTGAACCAAATCTATGAACTTTGATATATACTCTTCCAACCAAATCAGGACTTGTCAGTCATTTATTCAACAAAAACCTTATAGAATGACAGCTCTGTGCCAGGTGTGATGCTCAGCACTGGCTGGCCCAGGATAAAGGACTCTGCCCTTGGCCTCAAAGTCTTCACGGTTGACTAGAGCTTTCAGATACGGTATCGCTGCAGCCAGGTGCTGATATGGGTGGTCGCATAATGAGCACCACCCACAGTCTTGCCCTTGCCCCTCGATTTCTACAGCTGGTCCCCTCTTCTGGTGCAGCGAGGGGCCAGAACCTGAAAGAACTCTGCTCTGTGGACCATTTCTCCAGAGAAAAAATTCCCTGTACCACCCACTCCTACTTGCTGTGTTTTCTCCCCCTCCCCAAACCCAAAGATTTTCCTGTTAAAATTATCCCAATTGCACCTACATTTAAAATTAAATTTTTAGTTAAATTTTAATTAAAAAATATTTTAAATTTTTAATTGTACAGTCACATGCAGTTGTGGGAATAATACAGAGAGATCCCATGTATATTTTACCTAGTTTCCCCAAAGGTAACATCTTGCAAAACTAGTAGTACAGATAACATGTTAACATTGACACAGTTCACAGTCTTACTCAGATTTTTTCAGAGTTGCTTGTATAGTTGATCATTGAACAACATGGGTTTGAACTGCATGGGTCCACTTATATGCAGATTTTTTTCAATGAACACATTCAGTACTACACAACCTGCAGTTGGTTGAATCCGAGGATGTGGAACTGCAGATACTAGGGGCTGACTGGGACCTGAGCATCTCTGGATTTTGGTATCTGCAGCGGGTCCTGGAAGCAATGCCCTGTGGATACGGAGGGCATTGGATACGGAGGGATGACTGTGTGTGTGTGTGTGTGTGTGTGTGTGTGTGTGTTTAGTTCCCTGCAGTTTTATCATATGGGTGAGTACTGTCCACCACTGCACTCAAGATACAGAAGACTTCCATCACCAGAGGATCCCTGGTGGCGTTGCCCTTTTATCACCATATCCACCTCCTCCTGCAACCCCCTCCCTCCAGGCCCAGTTCCTAGTCCTTGGCAATCACCAATCTCGTCTCCATTTCTATCATTTTGTCATTTCAAGAATGCTAAATGAATGAAATCACATGGTATATAACCTTTGGAGTGTAGCTTTTCTCACACAGCATAATTCCCTCAGCACTCACCCAAGTTGTTGTATATCAGTAGTGTGTACCTTTTTATGGCTGAATAGTATTCCATAGCATGGACATCCAACAGTTTGTTGAACTGTTCACCTGCTGAAGGCCATCTGGGCCATTTCTAGTTTTTGGCTTTTATGAATAAAGCTACTATGAACATTTTTGTGCAGGTTTTGTTTTTGTTTTTTGGTTTTTTTTGCGGTACGCAGGCCTCTCACTCTTGTGGCCTCTCCCGTTGCGGAGCACAGGCTCCGGACGCGCAGGGTCAGCGGCCATGGCTCATGGGCCCAGCTGCTCCGTGGCGTGTGGGATCTTCCCGGACCGGGGCACGAACCCGTGTCCCCTGCATCGGCAGGCGGACTCTCAACCACTGCGCCACCAGGGAAGCCCTGCAGGTTTTTATGTGAACATAAGTATTCTTTTCTCCGGGATAAATGCCCACGAGTGCAATTGCTGAGTCAAATGGTATTTGCGTGTTTAGTTTTATAGGAAAATGCCAAAGTATTTTCCAGAGAGACTGTACCATTTTGCAATGCTGCCAGAACTGTATGAATTATCTAGTTTTTCCATATCCTTGCCAGCGTTTAGTGCTATCACTATTTTTTATTTTAACCATTCTGATAAGTTCTGACAAGTATGTAGTGATGTCTCATTGAGGTTTTAATTTGCATTTCCGTAATGGTTAATGACATTGAACATCTTTTCATGTGTTGCTTGCCATCTGTTATCTTCTTTGATGAAACGTGTTTTCATGTCTTTTGCCCATTTTTCAGTTGGATTGTTTATTTTTTTTACTACTGAGATTTGAGAGTTCTTTATATATTCTGGATACTAATCCAACTAATTTGTTGGATTGTGGTTTTGCAAATATTTTTCCCCATCTGTATCTTGTCTTTTCATCCTCTTAACAAGGTCTTCACAAAGTAAAAGTTTTTCATTTTGATGAGATAAAATACATTTTTGTACTTCTTTTTTTTTGCGGTACGTGGGCCTCTCACTGTCGTGGCCTCTCCCGTTGCGGAGCACAGGCTCCGGATGTGCAGGCTCAGCGTCCATGGCTTACTGGCCCAGCCGCTCCGCGGCATGTGGGATCTTCCCAGACCGGGGCACGAACCCGTGTCCCCTGCAGCGGCAGGCGACCTCTCAACCACTGCGCCACCAGGGAAGCCCCATTTTTTGTACTTCTTAATGTAGTTTCATGTCTACAGGGAAGATAAATGTTAGAGACCAGTTTCCTGAACACTTGAAGTCTCCCTGTCGAATCCTCTTTAAGATTCATTGCTCTTGAGAAATCAATTGCATGAAATTGTTGCATTTGCTAAAAAAGGAATTTTAGAAGGCGAGTTCACTAGCCTGCAGAGTTTGAGTCTTTCTACTTTCCTGTTTTCATCAAAATCTTGGCAAGTGGAAGTTTTGAGCTTCTGTGCCAGATGATTGCTAATGCTAAATAAATAGCAGTGATTGTTTTCTTACAGTCATATAGAACATGTTATCTTAAAAATTAAATATAAACATCAGGAGTGCTCATTTCCAGTTGGCTGTAAATCAGGCAGTTAAAATTAGAAATTCATATTCGCCTCAGCCCTGGAAGCTTCTGACCTGCAGTATAAACAAATTTTTATATAGATATAAATTTTAAATTAATTAATTAATTAACTTTTGGCTGTGTTGGGTCTTTGTTGCTGTGCGCGGGCTTTCTCCAGTTGCTGAGAGCGGGGGCTACTCTTTGTTGCGGTGCCCAACCTTCTCATTGCAGTGGCTTCTCTTGTTGAGGAGTGTGGGCTCTAGGCGTGCGGGCTTCAGTAGTTGTGGCACGCAGGCTCAGCACTTGTTGCACACGGGCTTAGTTGCTCCGCGGCATGTGGGATCTTCCCAGACCCGGGCTTGAACCTGTGTCCCCTGCATTGGCAGGCGGATTCTTAACCACTGCGCCACCAGGGAAGTCCCTGAATAAATGTTTAAAATGTGATTTATTCTTCTCTTTCCACGCTCTGTCCTTAAATCCTTTGGGGGGAAAAAAAAAGCTTGCTGTATTTTTTGTCCTATAAATTCTCCCAGCAGAAGGAACACTTTTCCTATATTTTAAATAAAAATGGAATATGAAAGGAAATTCACTATGCTTTACTTTATAAGAGGCTTACATTTTCATCTTTGAAGTCAGACTTTCCTTTATGTTTATTTCCTTCTCCCTGCTATAATGACATGAAGCCTAACATACCTAAGGAGCTGACTTTCGCCAGGAGACCATTTTCTTCCTTTGCCCTACCACTGTACCAAGGATGTAACTATCCTTGCATCTCTAGCAACTTTTTTTTGGCAGTCTGTCTCCCTGTCTAAATGGGATGGCCTTTCAGGATCGGACCATGTCTTATTTGTTTTTATAATCCCCAGCACCAAGAACAGAGCCCATCACATCAAAGGTGCTCACTAAGTAATTTCAGAGTTCACAAACTTCAGTAACCAGTCAGTATCTGAAAAATGGCAGCATTCATTGTTCAGCAAATTTTCATCCTTACATATTGTTTGCTCCAACCCCTTGAGGGCAAAAGCTATCTTTTGCTTACGTCTTACTCGTTTCTTAAAACCCTATTGCTTGGAAAATAACTAGGCATTTCATAAATGTTGAATCTATCCATTCACTCAGCAAGTATGGACTGAATACATGATACTATGTTAGGAACCAGGAATATACACACTTACCTAGAAGGTATCGCCTTTTCCTTCAGGTAACCTACAATCTAGTTGGGGGGAGGGCACCTATAAATTACCACATAAAATATTTAAATAGCATGAGAAGATATTATAACTTTTGTGTTAAAATGAGAGGTACAGAATATAATTAGCTAAAGAGTCTGCAGGAGGTCATCTGGCATGGACTGACCAAGGAAGGCTCTCTACCTAGTGGTCTGAGAAAATCCTCTGCCCCCACTAGAATTTTCTGCTCACTTTCCCTCTATTCATGCTTTCCACATTTCCTGCTTTCTCTTGAAATGCCACCCTTTTCATTGTTTTCTTTCTACCCAGACCCAGCATTGAATGTTGTATTAGGATTTTTAAAACGGGTTTAAGTAAAAAGAGGAATGCCTTGCCTCATATAACCAGAAAGGGGGGTCTAGCCACATCTGACGTGGTGGGTCGTCTGCCATGATGGCAGCCAACGATTCTCCCATCCCTGTATGCGCACACTACTCCCTACTCCTTCCGTCAAGTGGTAGATACTGTTTCTCTTCCCCTTGAGTGTGGGCTGGACTTTTGACTCATTTTGACCAGTAGAATGTGACAGAAGTGGTATTCTGCCAGCTCCAGGCTAGGCCTTAAAGAGGTTTGGCACCTTTTATTTTTAATCTCTCGGAAACCAGTCACCATGTAACGAAGTCCAACTACCCTGGTAGAGAGGGGGGAGCCCTGGAAGAAGAGACTATAAAATATTTTTTTAAATGTATAAACATATACAAATAGAGACAGAGACCTGGCCAGCCCCATGCATTCCAGCCACCCCCATTCCTATAGGTGCTGACATATGAGGGAAGCCATCTTGGATACTCCTGCCCCAGACAGTGTTAGAAGAGCAGAGAAAAGCCATCCCCCTTGGAGGCTTGCTCAAAATGCAGAATCATGAGCAAATGAATGGTAGTCGTTGTAAGTCAGTATGTTTTAGGGTGATTTGTCATGCAGCAATAGATGGTGGAAAAAGCTGGATCTAGTGCTCTCACAATTCAGTAATGAGTCTTTCTCCTTCCATGGCTCTGTTTTCCTCTTGGAGGAGGCTGTCTTTGTATGTCTACCACATACAGCAGGGCCGCCCACCATAGCAGCAGGCTTATAGTCTACCAGCTTAACCATGCCTACTGGAAGGGCATAGTTCTTTCCCAGTAGTTACAGCAAAAGTCTCAGGGGAAACTCTGATTGGCTCTGACTGGGTCACATGTCTATTTCTGCACAACTTACAGTGACTCTGATTGGCCAAGGCTGGATCACATGCCTCTTCCTGGAGCCAGGGGTCGTGCATGGTCAGCCTCACCTAAACCTCTTGGACTGTGGGTGGGGGTGGGATGGGTCCCAAAAGAAAAACCCAGGCAGTATTTTGAGAATAATGGACTGGATGCTAGGCAGACAAAAACAACAAATATGTACTATAAGAGTCAAGTATAATCCTACCTCTTTTTTTTTTTTTAAACATCTTTACTAGAGTATAATTGCTTTACAATGTTGTGTTAGTTTCTGCTGTATAGCAAAGTGAATCAGCTATACGTATACATATATCCCCATATCTGTTCCCTCTTGCGTCTCCCTCCCACCCTCCCTATCTCATCCCTCTAGGTGGTCACAAAGCACTGAGCTGATCTCACTGTGCTATGCAGCTGCTTCCCACTAGCTATCAGTTTTACATTTGGTAGTGTATATATGTCCATGCCACTCTCTCACTTCGTCCCAGCTTACCCTTCCCCCTCCCCATGTCCTCAAGTCCATTCTCTACATCTGTGTCTTTATTCCTGTCCTGCCTGTAGGTTCTTCAGAACCATTTTCTTTTTTTAGATTCCATATATATGTGTTAGCAAAGGGTATTTGTTTTTCTCTTTCTGACTTACGTCACTCTGTATGACAGGCTCTAGGTCCATTCACCTCACTACAAATAACTCAATTTCGTTTCTTTTTATGGCTGAGTAATATTCCATTGTATATATGTGCCACATGTCCTTTATCCATTCATCTGTTGATGGACACTTAGGTTGCTTCCATGTCCTGGCTATTGTAAATAGTGCTGCAATGGGCATTGTGGTACATGACTCTTTCTGAACTATAGTTTTCTCAGGGTATATGCCCAGTAGTGGGATTGCTGGGCTGTATGGTAGTTCTATTTTTAGTTGTTTAAGGAACCTCCATACTGTTTTCCATAGTGGCTGTATCAATTTACATTCCCACCAACAGTGCAAGAGGGTTACCTTTTCTCCACACCTTCTCCAGCATTTATTGTTTGTAGATTTTTTGATGATGGCCATTCTGACCGGAGTGAGGTGATACCTCATTGTAGTTTTGATTTGTATTTCTCTAATGATTAGTGATGTTGAACATCCTTTCATGTGTTCGTTGGCAATCTGTATGTCTTCTTTGGAGAAATGTCTATTTAGATCTTCTGCCTGTTTTTGGATTGGCTTGTTTGTTTTTTTGATATTGAGCTGCATGAGCTGCTTGTATATTTTTTATTTCCATTCCTCTAGGAGGTGGGTCAGAAATGATCTTGCTTTGATTTATATCATAGAGTGTTCTGCCAAAATGTTTTCCTCTAAGAGTTTTATAGTGTCTGGTCTTACATTTAGGTCTTTAATCCATTGTGAGTTTATTTTTCTGTATGGTGTCAGCGAGTGTTCTAATTTCATTCTTTTACATGTACCTGTCCAGTTTGCCCAGCACCACTTATTGGAAAGGCTGCCTTTTCTCCATTGTATATTCTTGCCTCCTTTATCAAAGATAATGTGACCATATGTGCATGGGTTTATCTCTGTGCTTTCTATCCTGTTCCATTGATCTATATTTCTGTTTCTGTGCCAGTACCATACTGTCTTGATTACTGTAGCTTTGAAGTATAGTCTGAAGTCTGGGCGCCTCATTCCTCCAGCTCCGTTTTTCTTTTTCAAGATTGCTTTGGCTATTCCGGGTCTTTGTGTTTCCATACGAAGTGTGAAATTTTTTGTTCTAGTTCTCTGAAAAATGCCATTGGTAGTTTGATAGGGAGTGTATTGAATCTGAAGATTGCTTGGGGTAGTATAGTCATTTTCACAGTATTGATTCTTCCAATTCAAGAACATGGTATATCTCTCCATCTGTTTGTTTCATCTTTAATTTCTTTCATCAGTGTCTTATAGTTTTCTGCATACAGGTCTTTTGTCTCCTTAGGTAGGTTTATTCCTAGGTATTTTATCTTTTTGTTGCAATGGTAAATGGGAGTGTTTCCTTCATTCCTCCTTCAGAATTTTCATCTTTAGTGTATAAGAATTCAAGAGATTTCTGTGCATTAATTTTGTATCCTGCTACTTTACCAAATTCATTGATTAGCTCTAGTAGTTTTCTGGTAGCATCTTTAGGATTCTTTATGTATAGTATCATGTCCTGCAAACAGTGAGAGTGTTACTTCTTCTTTTCCAGTTTGGATTCCTTTTATTTCTTTTTCTTCTCTCATTGCTGTGGCTAAAATTTCCAAAACTATGTTGAATAATAGTGGTGAGAGTGGGCACTCTTGTCTTGTTCCTGATCTTAGAGGAAACACTTTCAGTTTTTCACCATTGAAAATGATGTTGGCTGTGGGTTTGTCATATATGGCCTTTATTATGTTGAGGGAGGTTCCCTCTGTGCCTACTTTCTGGAGGGTTTTTATAAATGGGTGTTGAATTTTGTCAAAAGCTTTTTCTGCATCTATTGAGATTATCATATGGTTTTTATCCTTCAGTTTGCGAATATGGTGTATCACATTGATTGATTTACGTATATTGAAGAATCCTTGCATTACTGGGGTAAATCCTGCTTGATCATGGTGTATGATCCTTTTAATGTGCTGTTGGATTCTGTTTGCTAGTATTTTGTTGAGGATTTCTGCATCTATGTTCACCAGTGATATTAGCCTGTAATTTTCTTTTTTTGTGACATCTTTCTCTGGTTTTGGTGTCAGGGTGATGGTGGACTCGTAGAATGAGTTTGGGAGTGCTCCTCCGTCTGCTATATTTTGGAAGAGTTTGAGAAGGATAGGTGTTAGCTCTTCTCTAAATGTTTGATAGAATTCGCCTGTGGAGCCACCTGGTCCTGGACTTTTGTTTGTTGGAAGATTTTTAATCACAGTTTCAATTTCAGTGCTTGTGATTGTTATGTTTATATTTTCTATTTCTTCCTTGTTCAGTCTCAGAAGTTTGTGCTTTTCTAAGAATTTGTCCATTTCTTCCAGGTTTTCTATTTTATTTGTATATGGTTGCTTGTAGTAATCTCTAATGTTCCTTTGTATTTCTGCAGTGTCAGCTGTTACTTCCCCTTTTTCATTTCTTTTTTTTTTTTTTTTTTGTGGTACGCGGGCCTCTCACTGTTGTGGCTTCTCCCATTGCGGAGCACAGGCTCCGGATGCGCAGGCTCAGTGGCCATGGCTCACGGGCCCAGCCGCTCTGTGGCATGTGGGATCCTCCCGGACCAGGGCACAAACCCGTGTCCCCTGCATCGGTAGGTGGACTCTCAACCACTGTGCCACCAGAGAAGCCCATCCTTTTTCATTTCTAATTCTATTGATTTGAGTCTTCTCCCTTTTTTTCTTGATGAGTCTGGCTAATAGTTTATTGACTTTGTTTATCTTCTCAAAGAACCAGCTTTTAGTTTTATTGATTTTTGCTATTGTTTCCTTCATTTCTTTTTCATTTGTGATCTTTATGATGATTTCTTTCCTTCTGCTAACTTTGGGTTTTTTTGGTTCTTCTTTCTTAATTGCTTTAGGTGTAAGGTTAGGTTGTTTATTTGAGATGTTTCTTGTTTCTTGAGTTAGGATTGTATTGCTCTAAACTTCCCTCTTAGAACTGCTTTTGCTGCCTCCCGTAGGTTTTGGGTTGTCGTGTTTTCATTGTCATTTGTTTCTAAGTATTCTTTTATTTCCTCTTTGATTTATTCAGTGATCTCTTGGTTATTTGGTAGTGTATTATATAGCCTCCATGCGTTTGTAATTTTTACAGTTTTTTTCCCTGTAATTGATGTCTAGTCTCATAGTGTTGTGGTCGGAAAAGATACTTGATACGATTTTAATTTTCTTAAATTTACCAAGGCTTGATTTGTGACCCAAGATATGATCTATCCTGGAGAATGTTCCATGAGCAGTTGAGAATAAAGTGTATCCCGTTGTTTTTGGATGCAATGTCCTATAAATATCAGTTAAGTCCATCTTGTTCAATGTGTCATTTAAAGCTTGTGTTTCCATATTTTCATTTTGGATGATCTGTCCATTGGTGAAAGTGGGGTGTTAAAGTCTCCTACTATGATTGTGTTACTGTCAGTTTCCCCTTTTATGATTGTTAGCATTTGCCTTATGTATTGAAGTGCTCCTATGTTGGGTGCATAAAAATTTAAAATTGTTTTATCTTCTTCTTGGATTGATCCCTTCATCATCCAAGATCATCCATCATCCCTTCATTATTATGGAGTGTCCTTCTTTGTCTCTTGTAATAGCCTTTATTTTAAAGTCTGTTTTGTCTGATATGAGAATTGCTCCTGCAGCTTTCTTTTGATTTCCATTTGTGTGGAATATCACTTTCAGTTTGTATGTGTCCCTAGGTCTGAAGTGGGTCTCTTGTAGACAGCATATATATGGGTCTTGTTTTTGTATCCATTCAGCCAGTCTGTGTCTTTTGGATGGAGCATTTAATCCATTTACATTTAAGGTAATTATTGATATGTATGTTCCTATTACCATTTTGTTAATTGTTTTGGGTTTGTTTTTGTAGGCGGTTTCCTTCTCTTGTGTTTCATGCCTAGAGAAGTTCCTTTAGCATTTGTAGTAAAGCTGGTTTGGTGGTGCTGAATTCTCTTAACTTTTGTTTTGCTTGTCTGTAAACATTTTAATTTCTTCATCGAATCTGGAATCTGAATGAGATCCTTGCTGGGTAGAGTAATCTTGGTTGTAGGTTTTTCCCTTTTAGCACTTTAAATATGTCCTGCCACTCCCTTCTGGCTTGCAGAGTTTCTGCTGAAAGATTAGCTGTTAACCTTATGGGGATTCCCTTGTATGTTACTTGTTGCTTTTCCCTTGCTACTTTTAAGATTTTTTTTGTATTTAATTTTTGATAGTTTGATTTTATGTGTCTCAGCGTGTTTCTCCTTGGATTTATCCTGTATGGGACTCTCTGTGCTTCCTGGACTTGATTGACTCTCTGCTTTCCCATTTTAGGGAAGTTTTCAACTATAATCTCTTAAAATATTTTTTGAGTCCCTTTCTTTTTCTCTTCTTCTTCTGGGACCCCTATAATTCGAATGCTGGTGTGTTTAATGTTGTTCCAGAAGTCTCTGAGACTGTCCTCAATTCTTTTCATTCTTTTTTCTTTATTCTGCTCTGCAGTAGTTATTTCCACCTTTTATCTTCCAGGTCACTTATCCATTCTTCTGCCTCAATTATTCTGCTATTGATTCTTTCTAGAGAATTTTTAATTTCATTTAGTGTGTTGTTCATCACTGTTTGTTTGCTCTTTAGTTCTTCTAGGTCCTTGTTAAACGTTTCATGTATTTTCTCCATTCTATTTCCAAGATTTTGGCATCATCTTTACTATCATTACTCTGAATTCTTTTTCAGGTAGACTGCCTATTTCCTCTTCATTTGTTTGGTCTGGTGGGTTTTTACCTTGCTCCTTCATCTGCTGGGTATTTCTCTGTCTTCTCATGTTGCTTAACTTACTGTGTTTGGCGTCTCCTTTTTGCAGCCTGCAGGTTCATAGTTCCCATTGTTTTTGGTGTCTGCCCCCAGCGGGTAAGGTTGGTACAGTGGGTTGTGTAGGCTTCCTGGTGGAGGGGACTGGTGCCTGTGTTCTGGTGGATAAGCCTGGATCTTGTCTTTCTGGTGGTCAGGACTGCATCCAGTGGTGTGTTTTGGCGTGTCTGTGACCTTATTATGATTTTTGGCAGGCTCTCTGCTAATGGGTGGGGTTGTGTTCCTGACTTATTAGTTGTTTGCCATGGGGTGTCCAGCACTGGAGCTTGCTGGTTGTTGATTGGAGCTGGGTCTTAATGTTGAGACAGAGATCTCTGGGAGATCTCTCACTGATTGATATTATGTGGGGCCAGGAGGTCTCTGGTGGTCCAATGTCCTGAACTCGGCTCTCCCACCTCAGAGGCTCAGGCCTGACACCTGGCCGGAGCCCCAAGACCTTGTCAGCCACACGGCCAGGTATGTGGGAGAGTTTCTTGGCTTTTGGGAAGTCTGAGGTCTTCTGCCAGCATTCAGTAGGTGTTCTGTAGGAGCTGTTCCACATGTAGATGTATTTTTGATGTATTTGTGGGGAGGAAGGTGATCTCCACGTCTTACTCCTCCACCATCTTGAAGGTCCTCTCTGAGCCTCAGGGTCCTGGGCCTCCTGCGGCCTGTTCCCGGCTCCCACCCATCCAGCCCTGTGCTGATGGCAGCATTGCGGCCACTGAAGTCTGGGCACCTGGACAGGTGCCTGCCAAGCCTGGCCTCTCCGGGTCTGAGGTTGTCTGCAAGCTGGTCTCCAGGCCCCCGGCCATCCTCAGCCCGCTTCCCACCACGGTGGCTGCGGCCAAGTTTCCAGAAACGCCATACATCTTTTATGAACCTTTTCTCATCATTCCAAACTTTAAACTCTTACAGCTCAAAAGACCTGTTACAATTCTTTTGTGCTTAGCCTGTGCCGCCTTATTGTGCCACTTACACTTTGGAAGTAAATTCTTATTTCACACGCTAGATTTTGTACTTTTGTCTTCCTTATTGTTCTGACTGCATTCACTACTTTAAAAATTGTGATTGTTTTAAAAATTACTTTTTTCATAGAGGCTTTTGGAGGTTATTATCAGAGGCACAGACAATTTCTTACGTTGAAGAAGAATTTAAGTGTTCTGTCTGTCTCTGTCTCTCTGTCTCTCTCTCTCTCTCTATGGGTCTGACAAAATCCTGGGCATTGCCTCCAAAAGAAGGTGCATGGTCTCTTTTCCCCGTGGATCCTATTTCCAAATAGGAGAGCCAAATGGTGATCAGCACTGCTTGTTTTCTTTCTTTTCTGGGGAGCTTGCTCTTGTGCTGTTTAATTTGGGCTTTTAAAAACATTATTTTGTATGAGTGCCCAGTAGAGCAGCTTTTGGGCAACTAGCTTATAAAATAGATCTAAATGATCTAAAAAACAACATCCTCTGTTAATTAAAACTGAAGTGAGCCTAATAAAATTTTAATTCATCCTTTTTACGGAGGGTCAGCATTTCCAGAATGGAGCTCTTCTAAGCAATACCAAGACAGTAATAGAAATGGAAAGTAGATGACTGTTGTCACACCAACCAATGCCCAACCTTGATTTGTCAGGGACCTTACTTAGGTCTGCCCTCTCGAAAGTTACACACAGACACAGTTACACACACACATGTACACACATACACTTGAGCAATATAATTTCTATAGTCCTAAGTACCTGGAATAAATGAGGTATCGGGCAAATGGGGGAGGGGAACCCAGAGATAGACTCTTATAGATCTCAGAATGGATCTTTATAAGATTAAATTGACATAAAGACTTAATAATAACAGACTGTCTTGCCTTTGTATCAAAATTTATACCTGTAAAAGTGCTATTACATTTGTGTATTTGAGATGATACCACCACCACTGGTGACTTAAATCCAGGATTAAGAATACCATCATTGCATGTGTCCTTTGAGTCTTTGTTGTCTTTAAAATTTTAAATTATGAAATATTGTGTATGTGTGTAGGAGTGAATACATAGCCAGTATACCAATAGTCTTTCATTAGGGAATTCCCTGGTGGTCCCAGTGGTTAAGACTCCATACTTCCAATGCAGGGGGCCCGGGTTCTATCCCTGGTCGGGGAACTAAGATCCCACATGCTGCGCAGTGTGGCCGAAAAATAAAAAATAAATACATACAATAAAATAATATTCAAAAAAATAGCCATTCATTAAATATGGCATTATTTATAATCTTGTATTCCTCTCCTACTGTATCCTTCTTTATCCCCCCACCAGAGGTAAATACTGTCCTGAAATTTGTGTATATGATGTTCTTACGTTTCTTAATAGTTTATGTATCTTAGGACTCCTAAAAAATGTCATTTATCCTTTAAATTTTAACTTTATCTGAATAGAATCTCACAACAGGTAATTTTATGTGGCTTGCTTTTTTTGTTTCTCAGTATCGTTGGTGAAATTCATCCATATTGATTTTCTTAGCTCAAGTTTTGTTTGTAGCTTATCTTTTCACTTTATTATTATTTCTTTTCATAAGCAGAAGTTTTAAAACGTTAATGTTGTTGAATCTTTATGCTTTTTTGTGAACTGCTTTTTATGACTTGAGATCATAATGATATTCTTCCATTTTCTTCTGGCAGTTTTAAAAATTGTGTTTTCTCCTTTAGGTCTCTAACCTATCTGGCATTGATTTTTTGTGTATGCCTTGAGGTAGGGATCCATTTTTTTTTTCCCCCAAGTGAAAAGGCAGAGCACGTCACTCCATTCCTTTGCTTAAAAATTTCCAAATCTTCCCATTTTCCTCAGAGTTCTTAAAATGGCCTAAATGGCCCTATGTGATCTAGTCCTTTGAAATGTCTCTGATTTCATCTACTGTTGTTCCAGAGAACACTAGCCTTCTTGCTCTTTCTTGAACACTCCCAAATATTCCTCCTTCAGGGCCTTTGTATTTGCTGTTCCTTCTTTCTGCAGTGTTCAGATATCTACATGGCTGGCTGTCTTTTTCCCAAGTCTCTGCTCAGATGTCACCTTATCAGGGAGGCCTTCCCTGGCCACCCTAGCTAAAATCACACACACGCACTCACATTTCATATCTCTCTTCTCTGCTTTGGAGTAACTTACCTGAAACACTCCCTGGGCCTGGTGCAGTTGTATCATATACGGTGGGGGGTGGGGGGAGTATTTTAAAGTGTTGATTTAATGTTTTGAACGGTTTTAGGATTGTATGGGCTTTTCTATTTCTTCTTAAATTAGTTTTAATAAGTTTATCCTTTTTATTTAAAAATATATCTTTTTATTTTACTTTTTGAATGGTTAATATATGTACACAGTTCAAGCATTCAAGTTTAAAGAACATATACAGTGAGAAATTAATCCCCAACCCTCCTTTTAGCTACCTAGTTCCTCTCTCCTTCCATCAGTTTCTTGTCTATTTCCCTAGTTTCATGTTAATCCTCCCAGAAATATGCTATGCATATTTAAGCATATACATATATTGTTTTTATATAAATGGTGGAATAACACATATATTATTCTGCACATTGCTTTTTTCACTTAATTGTATATGTTAGAGATATTTCTGTAGCTATACATAGAGAGCTGCCATTCTATTACAGGTACCTAACACTCCACTGGATGCCTGTATCATAATTTATTTATTGCGGTGCGCGGGCCTCTCACTGTTGTGGCCTCTCCCGTTGCGGAGCACAGGCTCCGGACGCGCAGGCTCAGCGGCCATGGCTCACGGGCCTAGCCGCTCCGCGGCATGTGGGATCTTCCCGGACCGGGGCACAAACCCGTGTCCCCTGCATCGGCAGGCGGGCTCTCAACCACTGCGCCACCAGGGAAACCCTATCATAATTTATTGATACTTAGTCTCCTTCTGAAGGACATTGAGGTGGTTCTCAATTTTTGCAGTGGCCTTCTAACCAGTGTCCCTTACCCATCTTTAATCAGTGTTTCACACAGTTATCAGATATTTCCTCTTCTTAAATTTCCATCCTGATACTGTCATGTCCCCATTCAGAAACCTCCAGCAGCTGCCCAATACCCAAGAATAGGGCTGAACTTCTTAGCCTTGAAAGTAGAGCCCTGCACCACATGGTGTCCACCTACTTTTTCGTCTTTCTGTTCCTGAAGAGACTCCCTAAACTGATGACTTGAGGTTTTCCAAATGTACCCTTGTTTTTATGCTCAGTATTTTTCTTCTGCCTGCACTTCCCTCCCTGCTCAACGCATTGAAGGGGAGGAGCACATCCCTCCTTCCTTCTAGACTGGTCATGTGCACTGCACTTTAAATATTTCAACTCAGTCTCCCACTAGTACACCCTTCATAACCAGACCAGGTGTTCTGAATGTCTCTTCTAGACGCCATATTTCTTGTGGGCAGGGACTCTTCCCTGGAAATAGGGAATACTAAACTGAAAAGATATGTCTTGACTTTTAAGTAGCTTCCAACATAAAGGTGAGCCAGACATGCAAAATTAAAATACACAACACCACAGATCGTTGTTTAGGGGGGAAGTGTATTCTTTGCTCAGTGGAATCAGAAGAAGAAAAATATGTGCTTAAAAAACCCCCCAAAAACCAAGAAAACCCAACTCTGGTCCCTACTCCAGGGCCTGGCACATAGAAGATGTCCCGTAAGTGCATTTGGAATAAGAGTAACACGAAAGGAAGCATTTAAGGCAAGCCTCACAACATCTTGCCAAAAATCCATCTTTTATCATAAACATACAGATTAAGTCAACAAGTAGTGGAGATGTCGCTCATCTCTTGAGGAAAAAGGGCAGTGTGGGAGGGGGTGGAATCAAGTTTCAGCCAGGGAGGGAGGCAAACAGCAGCACCTGGAGAGTAGTCTCGTGCGGGCGGGGCGCGCAGGGGGGGGGGGCGGAGAGGGGAAGGGGGAGGAGACTCTCGCGTCCCTGCCCCGCCTTCCCCCCCCACCCCAAGGCGGCGGCGACGGTGGCGGCGCAGGGCGGCCGCGAGGCTGTCTGTAGCATCTGCGGTAGCCCGCGCCGCCCCCTGGCCGAGGCTCACCCCCGGCGAGCCCGAGCTCGAGCACGGCAGGCAGCTCGCGGCGCGGCGGCACGGGGCCCCAGGAAAGTTCCCAGCGCGAGTGCCGAGATGCCGGGCAGCGACACGGCGCTCACCGTGGACCGGACCTACTCCGACCCGGGCCGGCACCACCGCTGCAAGAGCCGGGTGAGAGGCGCGCGCGGAGTGGCGGTGGGGGCGCCCGGCCGAGGGGCGAGGCCGGGTGGGCTTGGGCTCCCGCGGGAACGACGTCGCCCTGCGCGTTTCTCCGCCTCCCTCCCTCTCTTCCCGGCGGCCCCGAGTCCGGGCTTCCCCGCTCAGTTCGAGCTGACGGGCTTGGGAAGTGGGGAGTGGGAGCCCGGCCCGCGGTTCCGAGATCCCAGGTCCCCCTCCCGGGCGGGGGTGGCGCAAAGCACCGCCCGCCGTCCTCTTCCGCTCGTCGGTCCCAGCACGCCCGGGTCTCCCCGACGGCCGGCGCTCCGCCGCCCTCTCTGCCAGGTAGCGCCCGCCGCGCGGTGGGGGACGGGAGGGGATCCCGCCATCCGCGGCACCGTGTTCGCGGAGGACGGCCTCCTTCCCTCTTTGTAAGCTCCGGTGCTGCCGCCGCGTCTCCGCAGCCGTCGGGGATTTCGGGCTCGGGGCTGGTGGCCGGAGCCCGCGCGCTGCGCGCGGCCGGAGCGCGGAGGGGCGGCGGACCAGCTTCCCGGTTTCCCGCGGCCGCTCCTCCCGGCTCTGCCCCAGTGAAAAGTCATTCTGCGCGCTGCCTCTTCAGAGTTTTTAGCCGTGCGGAGCCGGCGCCCTCTCCATTGTTTGCAGGGTAATTTGCTGTTGCTGATTTTGGCTGTGGGCGAAAATAGCTTTTCAGAGTATGCAGCGGAGACGAGCCGTACAGTGCTTGAACGTAGAGGGAGGCCTCAGCCTGAGCGCTGGTCCCTCGGGGATACCTTTATTCTCCTGAGGTGTTCAGTCGTCCATGCTCAACACTTTACTCTCCCCTTGGCTGATTGAAGTGCCGTTTAGAACAGCAGCTCCTCCACCCTGGCGTTTGTTCGGGCGGGGGATACCTGGGGGTGTTCTTTGCTCTGACCGCTCACTTGTCCGATCTCAGCCTTTGAGTGCCAGCCTCCCTGCATCAAGTTCACGGAGGTAGGGTCGTGCTCGCATCGGTTAATCAATTTAACAGAATGATTTAAATTTTTTCGGTTTAAATATATTTAGTGGAATAATACATACCTCCTGCATCCAGTTCACTCTACCCTCCCCCCAAATAATTCTCTTAATCTTTTAAACTTTCTTTAAAAGTTCCATACAGTTTGTCATGAAAATAACTAGAAACTCCATTTGGAAGAAAACATTGATAAAAGATCTTTGGTTACCTACAGTTAGAAGTTTTTGGAGGGATGGCTGCTGGTGAATACAGTGTTAAATGCGAAGAAAGGTGAAGATCTTTTTCTAACGCGTTTGTAATTGGGAGGGGTGGCTCATAATGTTGTAGCTGACAGAAGAAATTTCAGATTTGAAAAAAATGTGGAAGCTGGGTTTCTCTTGTCACAACTGTGGTGATCTTCGCGTAAACAACAGGATTAGTAATCTTTGAGGGATGGATGGCTCACTGAGCCCATTTAAGCAATTTGGCAAAACTCACGGAACTTTCCAAAACTCACTCTTTTTACTACTGAGATGGAAAGTGGCAAAGCAGATGTGTAAGTCAGCTGAAGACTTTATCTCTCCTGTATCTGCCATTGTTCCATTTCCACAGCCATTTTTTCTGTTAAAGGACCGCAACCTTATGTGAAGGGTGTTTCTTATTTTGTTTAAAATTCTACCCACAGTATCAAACTACTACATTGTTTTGTTAGCATGGAGATACCTGGTTTTTATATAGACCGCGTATTAAAACTGAGTTAGACATTATATGTACTGATTATTCTAAATGAGCTTATTGGGCAAATGAAATCTGGTGAGGGCTGGAAGAAATTGGATCAAAGAAGGCTAGAGCTTCAGTGGACAGGGATCACAGGTTCTACAGCACTGATGATGCTGAGATCCCCGTTTAAACTTCTTGACTGTCTGCTTTTAGGGTATTTATTGTTGAGACAGTGGGGAATAGAAAGAATGAGTGGCATTTTTGAAAACTCCTAAGAGCCTTTCTCAAGTGGGGCTGATGTAATTTTGGTCTGTCCTGAAGGCAGCAATAAGTCTGCTGTAATGAAGGAAAGGTAGCAGTAAGTTTCCTGTGCAGCGGGTAGCCCATTAGATGATTCTAATTCCTCTTTTGTGGAACTCACTTAGATGTAGCTGTAAAGATTTATTTTCTTTACACTTCGAATGTGTATAATGCCGAGGGAAAACATCAAGTGGCATTAAGGTTTAATTTCTTGTGTCACCTTCTTGACTTAGCAATAAACCATCTAGTACAGGATTTAAAAATAACTTTTTTATGGACTCATTTGGTAAATGAGCTCCCCTAAAAACACTATAATGAGAACTGGAAGTGCATGTGAAGAGCTGATAAACTTTCAGAGATATGCAGATTCCTCCCAGGCAGGGGCTAAGACTATGAGATCAAGTTCTTGGTTACCGAACGGTCATTTTTTGAGTTCAAAATTGATACTTTGTTGAGAAAACAGGGAACATACACATCTCTCTTGCTGAGCTTGTTTAAGCCTTTGAGACTGGAATAATAATGAGGCAGTGTACTATTTTAACAGTGTACAAGTCTATTTTTACAGCCAGGTGGATTAACCTAAATTTTTCCCCCCTCAGTGAAAATTTAATATAACTGATGAATTCTGTGGTTGTCTCTAAGCTGACAAGTCAGGATCGTTCACATTTTTAAACTTCATCTGGGTAAAACTCAGAAATGGTACATGTTAAAACTCAATGCACTCAATGTAATATCCCTCTGCTTTAAAATAAAGAGCGTCTAATTAGAATCCTGCTTTCTTTTTTTATGTCCTAGATAGTTAAAGCCTATTATCTTTTTGTTTATTTATATTTTAAAAATATTTATTTATTTGGCTGCACTGGGTCTTAGTTGCCGCACACGGGATCTTTAGTTGTGGCATGCGAACTCTTTGTTGCGGCATGTGGGATCTAGTTCCCTGACCAGGGATCAAACCCAGGCCCCCTGCATTGGGAGCATGGAGTCTTAGCCACTGGACTACCAGGGAAGTCCCCTATTATCTTTTTAAGAATATAGGCAGTCTGCTTTCTAGACAGCAACTGGTCTTTATTCATCAATTATGTCTGAATCAAATTTTTGTTAGTCCTAATTTTAAATGTCCTAAAATACCATCTTCAGCCACTTGGGTATCAGTGGTGAACAGCTGTGGCTCTGGGAGCAGAAGACTTGGATCGTATTCTGGCTCTTCACACTTCCCAGCTGGGTGACGGCTGGAGCAGGGTCTCACCTTTCTGAGCCTCCAGTTCCCCATCTATAAAAGGTGATAATAATCCCTACTTTGGGGAGTGATTATGAGTCTTCAGTAAGAGAATTTGTAAAAACAATGGTTGTGTATACTCAGGTATTAGCTGTTTTTCTCCATATATGTAAGGTGGATAATTTTTTTTTTTCTTGCTCTGTTGATACCACTAATCAGAACTGCTAGTTGTCCTGAGTGCCTGCCTTCCCCCCATCTCTAGTCTGTCAGCCATGCCATTGGATCTTTGACATTTCTCTGGAATTGGTTCCTTCCATGTTCCCCAGTTATCCCACCTTAGTTTAGCCACTTAAGACCTCAGGAAGAGATAACTGGTACGTTAGCTTCCTCTTTGGTCTCTGATGTCATCAGCTTCTATTCCATCTAGCCTGCAAGGACCAGACTGTTCTGTCTACAGAAGCACTTTCATTGGGCTAGCCCGCAGAAGTCAGATTCTGTGCTAGCAGTGCTGCTTCCTAACCATGTCACCTTGGACCTTATAGTCATCCTAAGTCTTAGTTTCCTCTTCCACACCATAGAGGTGTTGTGAGTAATAAATGAGTAATGTCTAAAAATGCCAGGTCCACAGTGACAACTCAATAGATAGTGGCCAGTTTTTGTTATTACTATGTAAGACATATTCATAAGCTTGCAAATGAAAAGACTCTAATTTTGTGAATATAGAATATAGAGACTTTTCTGGCACTTTTAGCATTTGGTACCTCCCTCCATTGCACATTCCTCATCAATTGATTGTTTACATGTTTATAAACTATAGACACTGGCACTTTGAGAGCAAGAAGTTTCATTCAGCAAATATTTGTGAGCACCTTTTCTGGGCTAGCTGCAGGCATCAGGAATATAAGGGTGAATGAAACAGTCTGGCCCCTCTGGAAACTTAGTATCTGGTGAGTGTATCTTATTTATACTTGTGGCCCCAGGAAATACCCTTCTCTTTTACAGGAGGAAGTGATGATAGTAAGTAGCCTCTAGCATCTGAAGTAAAACCTGTGTTGGGCATGGTTGCTACCTGCAGTACATCTTTATACATGCTGTGGTTTGGAAATTGATCCAGAATTGCACGATGAGTAATGGCCAGAGGCAGTCAGGAAGAAGGGATGTCAGATCCCTTCTCACCATGGAAATGGTTGGGCAGTGGTGTAGTAAGTTGATGATCGCATGCTTACTCCCTGGGCAGGAACCGGAGTGAGTGGAAACTGAACTTCTGTTGTAGGTGACACTGACCTGGTGAAGTGGTAAGCTGAGTAAGTGATGTGTGAGTACACTTTTAATCAGTGATTTGTTTTATTCTCAAGAGTTAATTAAAGGAACGGTGAATAGATGAATGACCAAGTCAGAATTTTCTTAAGTGCAACACGAACGATTGATGCGGTGCATGTTTTTTGAGCGATGCTTTGCTGCAGTCTCACCGGTTCTCCCTTTAGATCGGAGCGTACTGCAGTCCACCAGCATGCTTGCTTGTCACATCCACTGTAGAACACCAAGACAGCTCCTACCAAGTTGGATCGCAGGACTTCTTTGCTTCAGATCCACCGCCTGGATTTCCAGGGCTGCTCTTAAGGTCCGAAATCAGCCTCATCTTTCTAGGTGGATATTGCCCAAGTCTTAACTTAGGAGAGGCTGTAGCTTTCAGCCCTGCTGTTTCTTAACTGTGTTTTCATGTTTTCAGCAGAGAGGCGGGTGGTGAGAGAGAAGAGAACCATGGATCACTGTACTGTGAATCAGAATGAGGACTTCACATTCCTCAGAAAAGGAACGTCATAGTTGTGCATGATCTGTGCATAATCCAGCTGCTTCCACTGACTTGGGGGAGGGAGATGCTACTTGAAGGAGAATGTAGTGTGTGTGTTGATTATTCCTCTGTAAGAAGGCAAAAAGTACGTAAATGAAGAAAAGAATGCAGCAATGGTGATAATAGCCAACGTGTACCAATTCCTTACTATACACCAGGCACAATATTAAGCACTTTAAATGCACTACCTCCTTAATCCTCACAATATCCTATATATAGTTCCATTTAACGGATGAGGAAGTTAAGGCCCAGATGGGTTAAGTAATTTGTCCAAGGCCCTGTGGCTATTAGGAAATGGTGGAACCAGGGTTTGATGAACCCAGATCTAATAACAGAGCTGGCATTTTAACCACTTCCCAATCTTGTGCTTTTGAGCTGAGTATTGTAGAGCAGCTCAGTCTTATTTTAGTTTAGTTTTTTGTCTGCGTTCGGCCTTCATTGCTGCATGCGGGCTTTCTCTAGTTGCGGCGAGCTGGAGCTACTCTTCTCACTGCGGTGGCTTCTCTTGTTGCGGAGCGTGGGCTCTAGGCGCGCGGGCTTCAGTAGTTGCAGGACGTGGGCTCAGCAGTTGGGGCACACAGGCCCTAGAGCGCAGGCTTAGT
Organism: Aethalodelphis obliquidens; assembly: GCF_003676395.1. NCBI lineage: Eukaryota > Metazoa > Chordata > Mammalia > Artiodactyla > Delphinidae > Aethalodelphis > Aethalodelphis obliquidens. The sequence goes on along the minus strand of NW_020837952.1, from coordinate 39,011,431 downwards.
AGTTGTGGCCCACAGGCTCAGTTGCTCTGCAGCATGTGGGATCTTCCCGGCCAGGGATCAGACCCGTGTCCCCTGCATTGGCAGGTGGACTCCTAACCACCGCGCCACCAGGGAAGTACGAGCAGTTCAGTCCTAATAAACCTGCTGATTGCTTGGGGATGGATTGCTCAACTTCCACAGGGTGCCCAGCCAAAATTGTGCGCTCGGGATTCTTAGGACACAGCACCTTGCCAGTGCTTTGCAGATAGTTGTATGTTCCCAGTAAGCATTTGGAGAATGCATGATTTATGAACTTTTTATAATGCCTAAGATGTAAGAATTTTGACAGTAGTTGGGGACATCTTCAAGGCTGTTAAATAAGCTTATGATTTAAAGACATTGTCAAGGAATCTTCTACCTGGTCTTTGGTCTCTGGAGGATGAGCAGTTGAAGTACACAACGAGGGTCGTTCCTCCTTGTGACAACTGAGTCACGTTCTGGCCTCACAGGATCTCCCTGTAGGACTTGAACTTCACTGAGCTGAAGGCATACGCTTCTCATACTTAAGGCAGAGGGTTGGTAACTTAGACTCAAAGGTTTCACCGTGTTAGAACTGAAGGAGAATTCAGACATTAACTCCAGACCATTCCACTTGCAGAAGTAGGAAAGTGACATCCAGCCAGACTGTAACCGGTGAAATTACGTAACTAATACAGACTGATTAGGACTAACCATTATGCCAGCTTCTCTCTTAGAAGAGAATTTCTTTAAAGAAAACTGCTTAAAACATTGTTAAATACCAAGTTAATTGCTAAGTTACGTGTGATAAACATCTCAAAATTGAACTCGGGTGAAATGGGAATTTCTAACTATTTTCAGTAGAGAATTAATTGATGAACAGATTTAAAATTTTGTGATTTTTAGGTGAAAAAGGCTGACTTTGAATGATTTAGTGTTGGGCCATTATCCTTCTGAATTTATTTCCAGATTTTTGGTGGGGCTGGAGTGAAGAGGAGGGGTAACAGTTCATATATCAAACTACTTAGCTGCACTGGATCTGCCGCCACTTTTTAAAAATTATCTTTTCTGAGGTCACTTTTATTGTCATTTTTTTTTTTCAAAATAAAATTTTGAGAAGTGAGTTCATCTTTGTCTGACCTTCTACCTGTTGGGTAAGGGTACTGGGAAAAAACTTATACCACATGCAGAAGTCTTGGAATATATCATATACGGACTTCACTTAGAATTCATCCCCAGTCTTCTGTCACCTCTGAAGCTCTCCGTTCCTGTGAGTCTCTTTTGAGAGCATCTTCCAGCACCAAGTGGCTTTGGTATATATAATTTCCATATAACAGAGCCTGTAAACACAAACCGAAAACATCATCTGGTTCTTCGCTGAAGAAATAGTCATGTGCTGCAACCCCGGGGGAACACAGGGATGGGGTCCATCGGCCTTTTGAGAGATGGCACGTCCAGTGCCCATCCCAGGGACATGCCTCCCTGAGTGAAAGTGTGTGTGGTTCCTGTCTTAACATGCTGACTTGAGAGCCCAACCTAGGTGCGGCTTTACCCCAGCGTACCCAGATGTTCCACAGGCACCTCGAAGCCTGTGTGTCAGACTTAACTCGTTCTCTCCAATCCCCCGCAATTCCTGATGAATACTTTTCCCATACAGCCAGCCCCCAAACTGGATGCATGGGAAGCCCTGTCAATCAGCCCCCCTCGTCCACCACATCCAGTGGTTTACTTCTTAAATTTTCTCAACCACTTTTTCCTTTTTATCCCCAACCTCACTTAATGCAGTTTACTTCTAGATTTGAGGGCTGGAGTGAAGGGTTCAGAGTCTGGACTTTGGAGCCAAGCTGGAATGTCAGCTTCTCCACCTACCAGCTGTGTGAATGACTGTGAGAAGTGGCATTGGGAAACCCATCACAGCGTTTGTTGTTCTGACATTGAGTCATTCTTTGTCTACTGCAGAGTTCCCCAGACTTCACTCATTCCCACGCCTCCTACTAACAGCTTCGGGCCACCTGTACCCTTATTTACTTAATATTTCTAAATCAATTCACTCCTTAAAATTTTATCTTTACAGTATCCATGTGACTACTCTAGCTGAATACTGTCTGGGCCTCTGAGGCCTGCAGCACCAGATGAAAAAGATTAGCAAATGCGGGAGCTTTGTCAGGGAGCTGTTAGTGCAGAACAAGACTTTCTCCTGGACTGAAGCAGCTGTGTTGGATTGAGGACTGTTTTCAAGGGACTGACTCGCTCCCGGTGATTCTGTGTGTTTAACGCTTTCATTTTTGTCCTCCTAAAATGATTCAGAATCATTGAGGAAAACACTGGTGTTCATGTATCATCTCCCTTCCTTTATGAAACAGTTCTCTTAGACCGTTTGCCTAGAAAATGCTTAGAAATATATATATTTTCTTCTCATGGATTGTGAAAATTTGAATAATTGAATGTTTTGGGATGAACAAAAGTGCACCCTGTTGAGTTGAAGACAGTCTTGTCTGGGTAGGGATACTTGGGAGAGGTTGGGAAGACAAGAGTTGTGTTCCAGGCTGTGTTTCTAGTCTTCCCATGACCGAGGGAAGGCCTGAGGCTAAAGAATGGATATCCAGAAGATGCGGATTCTTTGGGAGATTCAGGCAAGGACAGAAAGTGGGTGGAGAAGAAATTTAAGCTCTGTGTTTCTCTGAAGTAAAGTTGAATCTAATTAAGCTGTATCTGTAGGCTTGTTGTAACGTAAGGAAACTAAATGATGCCTTGAGCTGCATCCTTTCTCAGAAAATCTGATATAAGCACTTGTCCAAAAATAAAGTCTGCCCTTAGTGAATGCTATGCTTCAACACCTCGGTATATTTACTCATGTGTGTGCAAGTGTGTGTTGGGACCGAAAGTCCCTCTTTCTCTGTCTTTGTAAAGATGTTGTCATAATCCAGAAGGCTTGGAACTCGGCTTCAGTGGCGTACTATTTTAATCTCACTAATTGGAACAGGTGGCCTCGATTTGAGACTGAATCACTAGTTGGCATCGATTTTAATTTATCTGAACATATGAGGCCCATTCAGTAAGAGCTGTTCAGGCTGTGCATTGGCATCAGGCAAAGTGCTCGAAAGCTTCAACCATTAAAAGCACAGGAGACAGAGGAGGGTTGAAGAAATGCAGTCGAATAGTTTGCTGCTTTGACTCCATTCTTAAATATTGGGTGAAGAGCTGTAAAGGAACGTGGTTAAGGAAAGCTTGTCTAGATGCTTGAGACATCTGCTTGTAAATATTTCTCCAAGTGAGGAAGATGTCTTATGTATGTCCTTTGAATCCACCCCACAAGCTGGCATGTTTCAAGAGGACTTCATGCTGTCCTCCTGGCTCTGTAGGTCTCAGCACCTCGACAGGCGTGAGGTGAAGGGGTGTGCCTGGGCGACTCAGCTTACCGCAAGTGCTCAAGTTGAGGTACCTTAAGACACCTCTCGTGAAATCATGCATGGTCTCCTGATCATGAGCTTCTCCAGCTGGACCACTGCTTTATTTTTAGAGTAACTGTATGCTTTGCATAGTGTCTTGTCAATATCTTGCTTTAAATCCTGCAGCAGGACAGAATCCCAGCTTCTTACCCTGACACCAGAGCCTCTTCATCTGACCTTTGTCTTTCACCCTCTCTCTGCCCTTGAGCTCTGGTCTCCTTTCTTTGTGGGCTCCCATGCCTCCCCTTTCTGCCTTGGGCACTTGCTTCATCCTCTCACTTGGGGATGGTTATGTTTTTTATCCAGACATGGAGGGTGGTACGAAGTTGGGGCTTGTGAATACTGACCGAATGAGTGGGTGTGGGTGTGCTCTACAGGACTTCAGAAGCTGGAAAGTGTATTCTACTCTTGATCCGTATCAATGCAGATTAATCGACCTTGTTATAATTGCTGTACAGGACTCCACTATATGGGTATTCCATAATTTATTGAACCATTTCCTTACTAAAGGATACTTGTATTACTTCCAATCTTTGATTATTATAGGCACCCCATTGACTGCCCTTGGGCATGCTTCTTTTCCCACGTGTGAAGAATATGTTAATAGGCTAAATTCTTAAACGTGGGATTGTTCATCAAAGGGTGTGTGCGTTTTAAATCATGCTATTGTGAAATTGAACACCGCCCCTGTGCAGCAGAGAGCGAAACTGATACAGTTTATGTTACGGTCAGTGTATGAACATGCCTCAGCTCACATCTTTCCGACACACAGTGTACTGTCAGTTTTGTTGATCTTCACCAATCTGCTAGGTGAAAAGTGGTACCTCATTTTAATTTATATTTTTCCTGATACGAATGAGGTTGATTGTAGTTTTAATTTTTATTTTGAAATAATTACAGACCCACAGGAAGTTGCAAAAAAATAGTACAGAAATGTCCGTGTACCACCCCTCTACCCAACCCGGATTCTCCCAAGGGTTACATCTTATGTAATTGTAGTACAATGTGTTAATTATATTTTCACACACTTAAAAAACATTTGTCTTTATTGTGAACTACCTGTTTATATATTCTGGCCATTTATCTATTGGTTTATTCATCTCTTAGTTTGATTTGTAGAAGTTTCTTATTAAATAGGTTGTTTGCACCTACATTTTTTCCAGTTTGTCATTTCTGACTATTAATTTTCTACTGTTGCATAACAAATTACTACAAATCTAGCAACTTAAAACAACACCCATTTATCATCTCACGGTTTCCATGGGCCAAGAGTCCAGACCCAGCTTACCTGCATCCTCTGCTCAGTTTCATCAGCCTAAAATCAAGGTGTCAGCCAGGCCCACAGTTTTGTCTGAGGCTTGGAATACTTTTCCAAGCTCACTGGTTGTTTACCCAGTTAAGTTCCTTGCAGCTGTAGGACTGAGGCCCTCAGCCCCCAGAGGCTGCCTACTATTCCCTGCCATGTGGCCCTCTCCACAACATGGTAGGCTGTTTCTTCAAGGCCAATAGGAGAGCGTCTCTGTTGCACTACCTCCAGACAAGGGCTCTTTCAGAGGGCTCACCTGATAGGCCAGGCCCACTCAGTTATTCCATCTTTTGATGAACTAAAATCAACTGATTAGGAACCTTAATTAAATCTGCAAAATTCTTTCACCCTTGCCATATAATGTAACCTAATTATGGGAGTAAAATCCCATCATAGTCACACGTCTTGCTCATACACAAGGAGAGGTTATCTGACAGGGTGTATACACCAGTGGGTAGGAATCTTGGGGGCTGTCTTAGAATTCTGCCTTCCACACTGATTTAATGACACGTTGCGTGTGTATAGAGCTAGCATATACCAAACACCAAATAAATATTAACCAGACTTTGCCATGAAGAAATTTAAAAATTTTAGGGCTTACAGGTTTGTGTCATTCTTAGAATGGCCTTCCAGATTTTAAGAGCCTTTAAAAAACCAAAATACCATGTTTTTTAAATATGTTTTATGATTTTTGTTTTTATGTATTTTAACCTTGATCCAGTTAGAATTTGATTCTCTTTAAGATGTCTACACATAAATGACATAGTTATCCCTGCACCATTTTTTGCATAGTTACTTCTCTTTAAAAATACACTGCTGTCCATATGTAGAGTTTCATTTTTATAAATTTCTTTCTCCTGTTTTAAAAGTATTGAATCAAAGGTTATAATTTTGGTTCATTTATTCTGGGTTGATATCCCCCCTCCCTCCCACACCGTCATCCAGGATTTGAAATGAGCATTTTGAGAACTGTAGCTCATGCATTTAGAAACTTTCAACAGGCATGATTCCAGTATCACCTACTGTAAGGAAAGACCAAAAGGTAAAGGAGAAGAGATGGTAAAGTTTGTCATTTAAAAAAAAAATTTGCTTTCAATTCTTTTGAAGTAGATGTTACCTCTCAACAAGTTCTACATATTCTTTACAGTATAAAGAGTATGTGTTGTTGTTTCCTAAGCCCTCTGTGCTGCCTTAATCATTGTGGTCCACCATCCTAGCTCTGGAGATGAAAGAGCAGGAATGACTTTCAGCAGACTACTTTCAAGCTTGTGGCCCTCTCACTTAGTAAGCATATATAGCACCCTTATGCTGTCCTCGGTACTAGGAATTTAAGTTGGTTTATGACTCATGTTAAAATAAATAAAACAAGATTTCATGTTTGTAGGTAATGAGCTGTTGCTTTGTTTGGCTTAATTATCCTTATTTGTAGGTTACTCCTGTGGCTTGTTAATATCAGTACATGTTTAGGGGTTGTTCTGTGCACCTAAGTTAATTATTGAGAGGTTCACATGGCTTATAATCCCTGTGTCTGACACAGAGGGAGGTTGAAACTGTTGATTGTGCCCCGAAATGAACACTTTAACATTTCTTAAGCTGACCCAAGAGCATATAAATGGTGGAATGAGTGTGCTTTTATTACGGGTATTTTCATTTTGGAAAGGCACTGTGCTTGTCAAAACCTCCTGACTTAAGCAAATTATCAAGTAATATTGTTGTATAAAGCCAGCCAAAATTTACCTCATGTGCTGAGCAGTTTAGAGGTACTCACTGAATTGGCATCTGTTGGTTATGTGGGCACCAGAATTAAAGTGAGAGTCTTCTTTCATTCAGGTGGCTCATTTATGTCCTGTTACGACCTGGGGAGCCATGAGGGCTCTTACTTAACACCAAATCATTTTCTGTTTCTAATATCCCGAAGTGTTCCCACTGTTTGGGTGGGTGGGAACATTAAGTTCTGTCGAGAAATTTGACTAGCACCCTGGCCATTTAAAATGGTCTAATAGCAAGAAAGTTTTTAAAGTACTCAGGGCTCGAATTAAGCTCTTATTTTTTTTTTTTTTTTTTTTATTTATTTTTTATTTTTTTTGCGGTACGCAGGCCTCTCACTGTTGTGGCCTCTCCCATTGCGGAGCACAGGCTCCGGACACGCAGGCTCAGCGGCCATGGCTCACGGGCCCAGCCGCTCCGCGGCATGTGGGATCTTCCCGGACCGGGGCACGAACCCGTGTCCCCTGCAGTGGCAGGCGGACTCTCAACCACTGCGCCACCAGGGAAGCCCTAAGCTCTTATTTTTAAAAAATATTTATTTGTTTATTTGGTTGCGCTGGGTCTTAGTTGTGGCAGACAGGCTCCTTAGTTGCGGCAGGTGGGCTCCTTAGTTGTGGGTCACCAGCTCCTTAGTTGTGGCATGTATGTGAGTTCTAGTTCCCTGACCAGGGATTGAACCTGGGCCCCCTGCATTGGGAACGCAGAGTCTTAACCACTGTGCCACCAGAGAAGTCCCTAAGCTCTTATTTTTAAAGAAGGAGTTAAAAGGAGAACTCTTCAGCCTTGTGCTGTTTAAAGGATGGTTTTGCAACTGAGCCCACCATTCCAACAGACATATTTTGAAACTTTTCTTTGGGCAAATAGATGAATTAAATAATCTTGTATTTATGTAACTTCCTTTAAATTAACGTTGATGCCTTCTCAGCCTTCATTTTTGAAATAATTTGTTGCAAATTTGGGGTGATTTTAATGGTAACAGATTTGCTAAATAAGAATAATACATATATTGTTGAAAGACAGAGATACTAAATCTGTATACAAAGATTATTTTATTTTGTGATACTTTGGACATTTCAGAAATCACAATTACTTTGTTAGTAAATAATTCTTTAAAGTAATTGCTCCTTAGTTTATTTGTACAGTAGCCTAAAATGAGCCTGGATGTTTTTCTAGGGCAGCTAGCTTATTAAACTCTCAGTGGATTTTAATTTTCTTAAGTTTATGCTTGCTTTGCTTGTTAAATTTAATTTAAGGTTGAAGTTAATGTCCTATGGAAGTAAATGCAGTGACATCAGATTCCAAAATTATAAGGTAATGAAATGGCCCATCAGAAACAGCAACTTACACCATATTTTAAAAGTAAACCAGGGAAGGATGTTCTGAGCATGAGGAAAACCTGTGTCAAATCATTAACCAAAGTTCTGGTTAAATAGTAGACAACTTTATTTTTAATTACTAAATGCTTCAGATATGGAGAAGACCTTTTTGTAAAGTGTGGTGCTCATAGGTAGGTCTATGAGCACCACACTTTACAAAAAGGTCTTCTCCATAGAGAAGCATGCTCCGTAGGAGCACCACCTGTTACTCCTAGATGTAACAGGTGTTAACGTTTTGCCACGTTTACACCAGATTTCTGTCACTTGTTTTTAAGAGATAAATGGTCCCAGATACAATGTCTGGATGTCTTCTCCCTTCCTATTTCCTCAGAGGTCTCTGTAAGCTGAATTTGTCGTGTTTCATTCCTTTGTATGTTTTTATATATTGCGAGAATCCGTAAGCAATGTATAGTTTGTATTTTGGATTAAATATTTATATAAATGCAATCTTTTGTAACTGGTTATTTTTTCCAACATGGTGTTTATACACTTATTCAACTTCATTTCCATTTTTTACTGCTGTACATTATTTCAGTATATGAGTAAACCAGAGTCTGTTGATAGCCATTCGCCTAATGGTGGACAGGCAGGTTGATTCTGAGAAGGTCTGTATACTTGTGGGAGGGTTTCGCTAGGAAAGATACTTAGAAGTGACATTCCTGGGGCAGAGGAAAAAGAATATCTTCAGCCTTACCATCTGTTCTTAAATAGCTTTGTCAAGTAACTTTATTTACAGGAGTGATTTCTTAAAGTCATGTTTTAATATTTGTCATAGAAGATTTTCAGAATGATGTTAGATTTTATGTAGATGTTGCATAGTATTTGTTTAAAGTTTGTACGCATTTTAACTTTTTCTGAAAGCACATATAAAGTTATTTTGAGTTTGCTAGTAGGCAGTTTTTTGGACCACGCCAAGAACTTAAGCATCTATACTCTCGTTAATGTCTATCAAAGCTCTTGTTTTAGAATTAAAGCCATCAGTTTATAGAAGTATATTCATTGACATGTCAAGAGGTCATGCTTTTACGTTGATTGAAAAAGTTTTCAAAATATGTGCACAGAAGATACCATTTTTGTTTGTGAAGTGGCACATACAAATAGAACGTGAGTAAAGCTAACAGAAGTGAGTCGTTCTGCTGGCAGTGTGACAAGGGCTTACGTGGGTTACGATAATTTTTACAACAGTACCAAGAAGTAGGTACAGTTATCCTCATTTTATGGATGAAGAACTGAGGCTCAAACAGGGGTAAATAACTCAAGCATGATCATACCAGTAAGAAATGGAAAGGCTGGAACTTGAACCCCGATTGGTCTGCCTTCATGAGCCTTTGCCTCTAACCATGAGGCAGAACTGCAACAACCGCTGAAAGGATAGTGACATAGAAACCCAAATCTAGACACTGGTTACCTCTGGGTAAGTAGAGCGTTGGGTGCTTTATTTTTCTTCCGCTGGCTTTTTGGTATTTTCATAGCTTTTCTAAAACAAACATTGTTTTGCAGTTAAATCTAGCTACATGATGAGCAGCCTTTGTCCTGAAAAGGAGAAGATAAATCACAGTAATGCTATAACTTTCTCATTTACTCTTTGTTTTGCCCCAGGTCTGGGGAAGGGTCAGTGGTCAAGACTTGTGACCCCAGTGACAGAAACCAGTAGCAGCGCTGCATTGTAGGTCCCACGCTGCACACCCTAGAGCATGGATCTAGAATTCCCTGGCTTTCTTCCTAGGCAGGGATGATTTGAAGCAGGATGTGTTCCAACTCGAGGTCTCCGTAGAAAATATGAGGAGAGGCTCCCTTATTCCAGTTCCCCCTTCATTGTCCTAAGAGCTTCACTGGGTGCTCAGCGCTGGGCTGGGCCCTAAGACCGGTCAGACGTGGGCACTGCCCTGGAGGTGCTCAGGCTCAGGAGGACAGACTTGCACACAGAAAATGGCAGTGCTCCAGGGAGCCCTGACCTCACATGGGCCCTTCTGGAAAGAATTGACCCAGAGTCCACCCTGAGAGGCTCTAGACGGGAAGGAGTAGGTGTCCGCTGTTAAGGCTTCCTGGCCCACCTCCCTTCATGCTCACACTCTCCTGCATGAGTGTCTCCTGATAGATGTTTGTAGGATGTGATTGGGAGAGAAGGACAGGTGGTACCCATTTTTGAGGTTTTGGTTCCCCTCTGATTAGCCCTTTGATGATGTGCTTTGTATATGAGTATATGTGTGTGTATGTATCGTTACATCCTCGTGCAAAGGAAATACTAAACCCTGGGCATCACAGATAGGTCCTTTGATTTGACTCAGATGTAAGCAGGATGCTGCCGAAAAGGGAGGAACAGAGTTGTTCGTTGTCATGGCAACCAGCAGGTTTTTATAGTGGAACACTGCCTTTGTAACCCAAACCAGACACCCTTTGTTCCTAACTACAGAAAACAGACTGATGCAAACTCCAGAAATTATAGTACCATCTCTCAGTGAGGTTTTGTTTGCTTTTTGGAAACTGTCTTGCAGTGGTTTGGGTTCCTTTGTAGAATTTCACTTATGAAAGTCACCCTTTAAGTGCCTTAGGATTTTGTGAAGTCGGTACTTAGGGCTTTCGCATTATTATTACGCATCACCCTCGTTTCCACCCCCACCTCACCCCAGTTTAATCTATGTGGCCAGGATTTTTACTGATACGAGGGATTAGCCTGAGGTTGCATTTGGAGTTTGGGAGACGTTATACACTCTGTGGCACGAGCTCCTCCCTGATGAAAAGTGTACACTCTCCCTCCCCTTGAATGCGTTTGCTGTTTGACTTTGTGCGATCTTTTTTGTGCTTCGGTCTTCACCATTCATCCCTCTCTAGACTCAGCAGACACCAAGATGCTTAGAACATCTCACTCCTGCAGCCACTCTGTAGGCAGGTTGAGAGTCCACCCTTTGCTGTCTGAGAACTCCTGGAGGATTGAACCGTTATGGTTTTCTTTCAGTAGCTTTGGTGAGGTTTCCTAAACCTGGGGTACAAAAGGCCAGTGTAAGAAGAGAGCCCTTCTGCAAACAGGTGGAGCTTAACTTGGGAGAATAAGGACCTCCTTGAGTGGCTAGGCAGAGTTTTTTTGTTTTTTAGCACTTTGGGAGAAGGCAGAAACATAGGCTACACTTTACTTCCCCTAACTGCTTGGTCTGAGGTGTCCCCTTCACCCAGGACCACACCTTGAGATCGAGAGCCCTGATGGGCCTCCTTGGGTAGTAGCATCCAGGTGGGTAGTGTCTGCGTCTCCTCAGCACATGCCAGGGAAGAGGACTCACTCGGGCACCTTTGCATGGCACTGATTTAAGAATGAGCTCCCTGTAGCCCCTGGGCTGGCTTCTTCTGACCCCCTTCCACCAAGTCGGCAGCATCTCATGTGGGAGATGTCGGGCCACTGTCCACGCGTAAGCAGTACAGGTATGGGTCATGCCTGCAACAATTCTGCTTTCAGCCTAATTCAACACATACGTGTTGAGTACCTTGCTCCGTGCCCGGCATCCCAGGGAACAGAAGAAATTTCCCTACTCTCACCAAGCTTATATTCAGGTAGGTCGAGGCAGAGAGCCCAGACCAATAGGTAAATTACACGGTATGTTAAGTGGTGATAAATGCAATGTTGAGAAAGAAAGCATGGAAGAGAGGGCTGGGGAGGCCCAAGGTGTGTGTGTGTGTGGTGGGGTGTGGGTGGGATAGAGGAAAGCAGTTTCAAGTAGGAGGCTCAAGGTCAGCTCTACTCAGAGATGCCGCTGAGGATGGGCCCGAGGAAGAAAGCTATTCAGCTGTGCAGGGGATGAGCTCTCCAGGGAGAGAGAACAGCAAATGCAGACTCCCTGCAACAAGCGTGCGCCTGTTGTGTTTGAGGCACATCAAAGAGGCCACGTGGCCGGACGGTGCGAGCAAGGAGTTGAGGAATCATTTAGAACATGAGGTCCAAGAGGCAGGGGCAGGCCAGTTCATGGGGCAGTTCATGTTTAACAAGGATCACCTGGGCTGCTAGATTCAGAACAGGCCATTTTCAAGCCCTTCTTTGGCGTGTTAGAGCTCAGAGGGGCAGCTCAGTGTCAGGGCTCTGGGGACCACGGGCCTGGTTTTTAAATCCTGGTTCTGCCACTTACAAACTGTGTGGACTCATCGTAGGCAGTTTGCCCAACCCATCTGAGCATCAGTTTCCTCATGTGAAAAAATAAGTGTAATTCTTGTCTTATAAAGATGTTGAAGGCTTCTGTAAGATCCTGAACTGAAGGGGTCTTCCCTGACTCCCCTTCTCAGCTCATCCCCAGCCTGGGTGCTCCCTGACCAGACTGGTACCCAAGTCTGTTGTGAGCCTTCTTCGTGTTCTTCTCATGTGTGGTTCGCTTGTCTCTCTCCCCCTGGAAAGCGGGCAGGGATTGTATCTCCAGGGCTTCACACATAATGCACAGTATATGTTTGGATGGATAGAGAAATAGAAGGATGCAAGGAAGGAAAGAATGAATTAAGATTTCATGCATAGGTATTAGTGTAATATTTGAGTTCACACGTTCCAACAGACCGTAGGACTTTTTCTTTTCAGAGGTCAATGTTTGAGGATGTCAAATGGTTAAGGCTTTGGCTACATTTCTTATTTAAATAGATCTCATTAGGGAAGACAAGTAATGTACTCTTATTTCCATATTTTAAAATTTAAGGGACTTCCCTGATGGCACAGTGGTTAAGAATCCGCCTGCCAATGCAGGGGACACAGGTTCGAGCCCTGGTCTGGGATCCCACATGCTGTGGAGCAACTAAGCCTGTGTGCCACAACTACTGAGCCTGCGGTCTAGAGCCCGTGAGCCACAACTACTGAGCCTATGTGTCACAACTACTGAAACCCACGTGCCTAGAGCCCGTGCTCCACATCAGAAGCCACCACAATGAGAAGCCCGCGCACTGCAACAAAGAGTAGCCCCCGCTTGTGGCAACTAGAGGAAGCGCTTGCACAGCAGCGAAGACCCAATGCAGCCAAAAATAAATAAATAAATAAGTTTATTTTTAAAAAAATTATCTTCTCTCCACTTGTGTAGAGAAATGCTCATTCGAAGATCCTAACTGGTGTTTTTACTTAGGTGTTCTCTAAGAAGAAATGTTTTGTTAACAGCTTTCATCAAGAGTCTAAGGAAGTTTTCCTCCAACGTTTTATTGTGAAAAATTTCAAACAAATACGTACAAAATACAAAGGTAGTACTTGCTTCAGCAGCACATACACTAAAAAATCGGAATGATACAGAGAAAAAAATACAAAGGTAATAGCAGTTTCTATTAACATTAACTTAATATACAGATCTGAGTCACTCACAATGTTGGTATAGTAGTGACTTCAGGGCAGGTTTTTTGTTGTTGTTGTTGTTTGAGTTTGGATGACTCTACTACCTATATCATTTTCCATGATATGGAAAGGCTTAATCTGTAACTTCTCTGTGAGAAGAATTCTGTGTGACACCTTTGTTCATTGTGAGATTGTTTGACTTTCATCTGGGATTTCTGCATCATTTATATAAAAAGTCAGTGTTGAATAGGTTGAATTCTGTCCCCTCAAAGAGATGTGTTGAAGTCTGTGATAATTGTGATTTACAATAAGAAATATATATATTTGGTCTTCATCCCCGTGTTTCTGACACAAAGCTCCTAAAACCTTAGGAATTTCCTAAGTGATAAGAGTGATAAAGGTGAAATGGGTGTCTTTTGTTAATTCATATAACAAACCTCTTTCAACCACACCTGAGTTTATGTTAACTTTGGAAAGCCCCTAAAGATGGGGGCAGGTTGCCAGGGGAACTTTTAAGTCCCACTTGTGGGGAGGGGAGAAGGGCTGGAGGTTGCATTCATCACCTATGGCCAGTGATTCAATCTGTCATGACTTTGTAATGAAGTCTCCATAGAGACCCAAAAGGATGGGGTTCAGGGGGTCCCTGGGTTGGTGAACACGCGGAGGTTCTGGGAGAGTGGTGCCCAGAGAGCATGGAATATCCTTGCCCTTCCCACGTGCGTTGCCCGGTACATCTCTTCCGTCTGGCTGTTCTGAGTTACATCCTTTTATTATAAACTGGTGATCCATTAAGTAAATGTTTTCCTGAGTTCTGTGAGCCTCTCGAGCAAATTAATCAACCCGAAAAGAGGGCTGTGGGAACCTCCAGTTTAGAGCTAGTCATTCAGAAGCACAGGTAACAGTGTGGACTTGAGCCTGGTGTCTGAAGTCGGGGGAGGAGACAGTTCCAGGGACTGAGTCCTTAGGCTGTGGGATCTGATGCCATCTCCGGGTAGATAGTGTCAGAAGGAGTTGATTTGTAGGACACCCTGCTGATGGAGAAGAACCGTTTGGTGTGGGAACCTCCCCCCACCCCCAGCTGCAACACTAGGTGACCAGAAGTGTGGTAGTCCTTGTGAGTGTTTCCCGTATAATGTCCTAGCCCCCGGCTCCTCAGAACACGACCTTCCTTGGAAATAGGGTCTTTATAGAGACAACGATGTGTCAACTGAAGAAAAATGCACAGCCTGAAAGTTGAGAATTATGTTTTATTCAGCGGACTTTCTGAGGACTCAAGCCCGGGAGGCAGCCTCTCAGATAGCCCTGAGGGACTGCTGGGAGCCAGGAGGTATAGGAGTTTTTGCAACAAAAACTCGAGAATTGGACCATCAAGAGATCATAGTTAAAGAAAACCAGACATGTCAAGTTAATGAATTTAGCACTTTTCTCTTTTGGGGAAGATGGAAGAGGCTGGGCTGGTTGAAATCATTCCTTTGATATGCACTTTATCTGGGACTAGTATCCTGTTTTTCTCCATCCTGGATCCCCTCAGGGTGCGAAGTTGGGGGAGGCTGCGGTGGCTGATGGCTCACTGGCCTCTAGGTGCCCCCATCCTTTGTTTACCGATGTGGCAGTTGACATTCTTCGTCCACACATGTTAAAAGGAAGTCAGTTGTTCGGGAGGGCCTTAATCCACCATGACTGGTGTTCTTTGAAATGGGGGAATTTGGAGACAGACACGCACAGAGGAAAGATGATGTGAAGACAGAGGATTAGTGGAGGAAACTACAAGTCAAGGAATGTCTGAGAAGCTGGGAGAGAGACATGCAATGGCTCCTTCCCCAGGACGTGCAGAAGGAGCATGGCCTTGCTGGCGCCTTGATTTCAGGCCTCCATAACCGTGAGACAATACATATCTGTTGTTTTAAGCCACCCAGTTTGGGGTACCTTGTTATGGCAGCCCTAGAAAACCAGTACAGTTAGCCGACACGTTTCCTATCCACCCACGACAACTAAAGAAGTACTAATACCTGGACCCAGCGTGAGTAGAAATACAGAAAGCCTTGAAACCCCAGGATTTCGAGGTACTTGGTTAGCAGATGGTTATCTCTGTGATCCTCCAAATTATATAAATATTTTTTACCATCTAAATAAGCACATTCTTGTAAATTGTCTGTAGCAACCTCATGGAACCCCAAGAATACGTCTGTGGACCCTGTTTGGAAAACTCAGGTGTAGGAATAAGAGAAGCAGCTCAGACTTTGGTTCTGAGTTCAAATCTCATCTCTGCTACTGTGCAGTTGTGCAACCCTGATCACCTTGCATAATCTACCTGAGTCTGTTGTTGAACCTTGCACATGGCACATGTTCAGGAATCAGCTGGGGCACGGAGCCTGGGGTGAAGGGAAGAACCCAGAGAGGGAACCTGAAGAGAGTCGGCGAGAGTGGGATGGAGCTTGGCCTGGCTGACAGATGGGGTCTGATTCCCCTGTTTGGACACTACCTGAGAAGTTTCCGCCACGTGGTTTTTCCCCTCGGAAAGTCAGATTCTTTTGCTCATGGGGCAGCAGAAGAGAACCTCGGGTTCAGGCATGAGCCTTGTTTCCTTAAAAAGGTACAGAGACTCCAGAGACAAAGTAACCTGTCCAGGGTCAGGTGGTCTTGTCAGTTGGGTTATTTTTTATTCAATAGGACAACCAAAAACCGAAAAGGAGTTGTGTTGGTTTTTCCTTTTCTAAAAAAATAACAGTTTTATTGAGATATAATTCATATACCATACAACTGACCCATTTTAAAGTGTACAAGTGAATGACTTACGTATACTCACAGAGTTGTGAAATCACCACTACCGTCAATTTTAGAACATTTTCATCACCCCCAAAAGAAACTCCATATCCATGAGCAGTCATTCTCCATTTCCTCCCTCCCCAGACTCCCCAAGCCAAGGCAACCACTAATTTACGTTTTGTCTCTGTCGATTTGCCTGTTTTGGACATTTTTTGTAAACGGAATCAGATATAATGCGGTCTTTGTGTCCGGCTTCTTTCAGTCAGGATAATGTCAGGGTTCTTCCATGGTGTAGCATGTGTCAGTACTTCATATCTTTTTATTGCCAAATAATATTTCAGCGCATGGATGTATCACATTTTATTTATCCAGTTGATGGACATTTGGGTTGCGCCCATTTTTTGGCTGTTATGATTAGTGCTGCTCTACACGTGTGTACAAGTTTTTGTGTAGGCGTTTGTTTTCATTCCTCTTGAGAACATACCTAAGAGTGGAATTGCTGGGTTATATGCTAATTCTATATTTAACCTTTTGAGGAACTGCTAGAGTGTTTTCCACAGCAGCTGCGCCATCTTTTGTTCCTGCCAGCAGTTTATGAGGGTTCTGTTTTCTCCCTATCTCTGCTAACACTTATTATTATATATCTTTTGATTGCGGTCATCCTCGTGGTTGTGAAGTGGTATCTCATTATGGTTTTGTGTTGGTTTTTGAAATTTCTTTTAATGAACGTAGTTGTATTCATTATATGAGGAGATGGATAAAATACCTTTAGCTGCAAGGCTGCTATGATTAATAATACAACTTTGAAATTAACTTCCATGCTTTACCACATTCCTTCTTACTAGTCATTTCTCGAAGCTGTGTATCCAAAACCAGGGTTGGATAGAATAATTGTCGTTGAGTTTTCATGGCTTGGCTTTTACTTCGTTGCTGAAATTGCACAAGAACAAGTACCTAGAGCTTCCTGGTCCTCCCCATGCCACAGAGTCCAGGGTTGGAAGGCCTTGTCAGCAGCCAGCCTTTTGAGGGATGTAGTAGGTGTCTGGCCCATGTCAACTTAGGTAAGTGACCAGGGAGGGCATTTGCTCATGATTCTCCCAAGGGTTAGCTGCTGCTGGGTAGATGTGGTGGTTATTATAAGTGGGGACAGCCAGAACTGGCCCCTTGCTCCAGTAAAGAGAGACTCCATGCCCTCTTTACAGACAAGCTTTGTAGGCTGCAGATTTTATTGTAAAGAACAAGGAACGGAACAAAATGCAAACCACCTATGAGGCCAGAAATAGATGTTGGGTGAACAAATGATTGGCTTTGGGCTCCAGACAACATTCTAATATGGCAGCTTGGAGCAAGCTGTTGAAGCTCTCTGAGCCTTGGTCCCTTAGCTGCAAAACAGAGACAGGGAAATGCCTCTGTTGCTGGGTTCTCAGGATGACCTAAAAAGTGCACAGCTCATGGTAGGCACTCAACAAATGTTAATTCTCTTTCCTTAAGTAGCTCTGCTATTAGTCTCAGGTATTTTTCCTACAGGTTTCGTCCAGCTCCAGATACAACAGAACACAGGGTTGGTTGTACTGTTTAGCTTATCTCTTCTTTACAGAGAAATCATGAGCTCTTGGCAAAAATTAATTATTGGTGGAAATGAATATTGCAATTTGGTAGCTGCTGATTGACACATTATTTGCTAAACAGCTACTCAAATTTCAGGAAACTTACCTGGAAGGGAAAAAAAAGGAAGAAATCCTAAGACTATTTTCATCCTCTTTGCCAGGTACTTATTTATAAAACCATCTTCTTGGGAAGGTCCCAGCGGACAAATTTTTATGAAACACTGTTTAGCTTTGGCTCAGGAGTTCAAGTTAACCTGCCTGAAATAAAAGGGTTGGGTCCTTTTTGGAGCTCTTTGCCTTAGAAAATTTTTTTTTTTAAAGGGCTGTTCTTTTGGTCACTAGATCTTTTTTTAGACCTTCGGGGCAGTCATAGTAACAGGCTCCATGTCTGATTGGGTTCCATGGCAACAAAGGGTTGTGACTTTATTAGGGGAGGATGGAGCATGCCAAGAAAGATAAAAATCAGAGTATGGAAAATGTCTGACCAGATGAATGTGTTTTTTGGATGCTGTGCCCTGGAACAGAAAGGTTTCCCAAACTGGCATCAGTCTCCATTACAAATTTCAATCTCACTGGGTTATCATTAGGTCAGAGGGGTCAGTGCTTATTTCCAAAAGATCTGTCTGCATCTTTGCTTTTTATTCACTCATTCATCCTTTTCTGTATCTTGGTTTTTTTTGTTTTGTTTTGTTTTTTGAATCAAAACAGCAATGTTGTAAGAACCTAGCGGGAGAGAATTCTGACTTCAAAGGTAGAAAAGAAATTTAGCACATTCTTTGTGGAACTGATTACAGCTGTAAATTGTGAGACCTGTGGGAGGACCAATTAGAGGCAATTATAACTTGATTGAACCCTCCCTGAATTAAAGCTTGCTGTGTGCTTTCCAAGCTGGGGGTTTAGTTTCCCATCATTGTTTCTTGTTGATCGGTTTAGAGATACTGGTTTCAGGGCAAGGTTGTGGAATCTCTGTAGGAGCTGTCTTCTTCTCTCTCCCAACAGCAAGGTGCAGGCTGTTGCTATAAATGAAAGTGTGATTATTAGACTTCTTTTGCTAAAGTTTCTAATATTTGATCAAGAAGTAGTGAGATCGGAGGACTTTGAATCTCCCTCACCTGGTTATAAATGTGTGGGACTGTATTTCCTTTTCTATCAGATGTGCTGTTTTATGTGTCCCCTCATCCTGATACTGAAAGTGAAAGAAAGTGAAAGAAACCCTAAGCGGCAGGTAGCTAGTTGTTGGACAGCCTTATAGCAATAGTTATTCTTTAAACCAGTGGCAGGTAATGACACACCCTCTGCCTTCAGACTTCATTAGTCACTTACTTGGGGCTTCATCATGGTGAATCAGAAATTTCATAGGTACTCATGATAAACATAATAATAAGTAATATTGATATAAGAGGCGAGAAATAGATCACCAGGTTTCAGGTGTCCCAGCTATGATTAATCAGCTGGTAAGCCCTTGGGAAACTTATTTAACACCTTGAGCCTTGACTTCCTTATCTTAAAATGAGTTTGACTGGAATTGGTGATTCCCAGAATTCCCTGTTTATGAGAACAACCTGGGTCACTGGTTTAACATCTAGAACCTCTATTAGAGATTCTGATTCACTAGGTCTAGGGTGGGGCAAGGACAGCAGGGGCCCTAGGTGATCTTACAGTTGGATGTTCAGGAAATACCAGAAGAGCTCGGTAGTTGTCAGACTTTATTTGGACATGAGAATGGGGTGGGGGTGGGAGGGAGAAAGGAGGATGTGTTTTCAGGTGATCGCAGTCTACACTACGCGAGGTCCCTTCCAGCCCCAAAGGTGGCTTTTCTACATGTTCCCCCCCGCCGTACCCCACCTCAGATAAGCCAGAAGCTTTGATGGGAGGGCCTGGTGGGTTCTGCTTACAGCCAGCGCTGGCTCCAAACTCCATATCAGTGTTCGAAAAAAATTGTTTTAAAATCGTGGCGTGATGCGATAGTGAACACCTTTGTTTATAGAATTTTCTACTCTGTCATGTGTAGTTTCGTTTGGATAAGACACAGTGTTTGCTAAGCATGGTTACTTCTGGTGTGCGTGAGGTAGGACCAGCAGTGTAGAAATTACCTGGAGAGCTGGTTAAAAAATATAGGAATTGGACTCCCAGACCCAGAGAGTCAGTAAACCCTATCTGGAGCTTGAGCATCAGTCTTTTTTTTTTTTTTTTTTTCTTTCCAAGGTTTTGACAAAAGTTGTGGGCTCCTCCCAACCTCACCCCAATTTCCAGAGTAAAACTAAGCTTAAGTGTCAGCACACATGTTTAGCACAAGGGTGATGGTTAAATGGAGCCACTTAGATTATGGAAGAGTCTATACCACATACAGCAGGTACTTTGGAGAAAAGAAGCCTGGTCTTCTGAGAGGCTAAGACAAGGGTTCCTAAAGTGTAATGATGAGATCATTACCTGCTGGAGCAAACACATTTTAACGTATATCCCCTCTATAGAGTTTCTGTTTGTTCCTCGTTCTATTTCCTTTTTAACGAAGATTGAATGACATTGTTAAATGAAGTGTCTTGTAGATCATCCATGTAAGCCCAAATTATGAAGGTTCACTTTGTTTTCCTATTAACTAGCTACACTTAAAAAGTGCAAGTTCATAGGAAAAAAATCCCATAGTACTAAAGGGCACATGGTAGAAAATGCAGTCTCTTTCCAACTTCTCATCCTTATCCCCAGAGATAAGTGATGTTAAGTTTCTTATGTATCTTTACAGAAATGTTCTCTCAAACAATGTTCTCACAAAACCTATATATATCATTTATTTAACCAGTCTCCTACTGATAATACAATTTAACTTCCTTCTAGAGTGCTTTTTTCCATGTTTGTTTTGCCTCGTAATACTGTAATGAGTATTTTTGTACATCTTTTTTTCTGTAACCGTATATGGATAAATTTCTAAAAGCAAAATTGTTGGGTTAAAGGGCATGTGTCTTTTAAATAGGGATAGATGGGAACAAGATGTCCTTCCAGAGGGTTGTACCAGTTTACCGGGGAAATCTTTTATTTTCAAAAGGCTTTCCTGCCCCAGTTGGTTCTGATGCAGCAGATAAGCAGCTAACTCTCCTTGTTTACTCAAAACCTGTGTCACCAGGGCCTCTGGTTGAAGGAATTAAATGAGATATTTCTTGAGAAAGAGAATAATTAAAAAGATATCTCAGGTTTTCAGAGGGAGAAGAGAATAGAGAATGGCTTGGCAAAGCAAGTGACTAACCCTCCATTTGCCAGGAGAGGGGCTTTGGATCACACGAGCTCACAGAACCTGAACTGGGTTGGGAAGCGAGTCAGGCAGCCCTGCAGCAGAATGTGATAATGAGAAAATCATGCTCTAGATTATGGTAAACCATTTCCTGGATCTGACCTGCTCCTTCAGTAGATGCCGTAGGGCAGTTTTGGGTGAAGCATTGTGATGAGATGCTCTTCATTTTAAACACGTCTATTGGCAGTCATGGTGTAGTAGTTAGGTGTGTGTAATGTGTGTTTCAAAGTAACGTCTAAATGGAAAGAATTACATCTCAGTAGTCTGTCAGTCAGATGTGTGTGCATCTCCTTAATGCAGGTCAGGAGCCAGGTGGCAGGGGGATTGTGCTGGTTTAGTGGCAGTTGCCGTACGGCCTGGCTCTGTCTCTCTGCCTTCATTTTACCTCCTAGTGACAGCAAGATAGGAGAGGATCTTATAGACACACAGAAAATTAGTTGAGTCTATTCAAATCTGGGAAGTTCAAGTCCATTCAAGGCAGGGAGGGATTGGGGGGTATCTCGGAGGGGGTCGGTATGTCAGTGAGGAGTCAGAATCTTAGATATTGGCTAAAGAGGGATGGCCGGCTGTATTGTGTGAGTTTAAAGGGAGCCATCCGGAGTCCGGACAATCTAAGAGCAGCAAGAACCTCGGGTTAGGGCTGGGCATGTTGGGGAGAGGGATACATGTTCTTGCTCAGCGCGTAGGTACCCAAGTGCCCTCTAAAATTGGTCATGCTTGAGCCATACCACCTGTGGCCGAGTCGAAGGCAGCTGGGAATTAAACAAGTCCCGAAGACCATAGCTGTGAATTGGATCATTCTCTGTCTTGAATCAGAATAGTTAAATGAGCCAAACAACTAGAGAACTTTGAGACAATCGTAAAACAAATTTATATTGGAAACCTGTGAGAAATTTTTGGAGATGTTTATGACTAGACACAGAACATGAAGTAGGTATGCTAAACTAGGCTGTCGATGAAAGAATGAGAATATCTAAAGCTACCAGGGAAGGATCAGGAAGCAAGGAAGAGGTGATCGTTAATGTGTTTCAGCCAAGTAAGTTGGAGATGAAATAAAATATCCAGTGACCAAGATGTTTTCAGACTAGGGAGGCAGCCATAAAAATGGGTAAGACAGGGCTTCCCTGGTGGTTCAGTGGTTAAGAATCCGCCTGCCAATGCAGGGGACACGGGTTCGAGCCCTGGTCCGGGAAGATCCCACATGCCGCAGAGCAACTAAGCCCGTGCGCCACAACTACTGAGCCTGTGCTCTAGAGCCCGCGAGCCACAACTACTGAAGCCCTTGTGCCACAACTGCTGAAGCCCGCGTGCCTAGAGCCTGTGCTCTGCAACAAGAGAAGCCACCACGATGAGAAGCCTGCACCCCGCAACAAAGAGTAGCCCCCGCTCACTGCAACTAGTGAAAGCCTGCGTGCAGCAGCGAAGACCCAATGCAGCCAAAAATTAAATAAATGAATAAATAAAATTTTTAAAAATGGGTAAGGCAAATTAGAGCCTAAATTTGAAGGCAAAACCAGGAGAAAACTGAACAAGCTTGGCTATGTGGAGTTGAATTCTGTGTGCCTTAGTGGTCAGTATGATTTTTAAATCTTATTGTAGTTTTTTTTTTGTTAATATTTATTTAGGCTGCTCTGGGTCTTAGTTGCGGTATGCAGGATCTTCATTGTGGCCCGTGGGATCCTTAGTTGCAGCATGTGGGGTCTTTTTTTTTTTTTTTTCTTTTAATTGCGGCATGCATGCGGGATCTAGTTCCCCGACCAGGGATCAAAACCCGGGTCCCCTGCATTGGGAGCACAGTCTTACCCACTGGACCACCAGGGAAGTCCCTTATTGTAGTTTTTTTCTGTTTGTTTGTTTAATTTGGCTGTGTCGGGTCTTAGTTGTGGCACATGGGATCTTTGTTGCGGCACACGGGCTCTTCATTGTGGTGCACAGGCTTCTCTCTAGTTGTGGCACACGGGCTCAGTAGTTGCAGCGTGCAGGCTTAGTTGCCCTGTGGCATGTGAGATCTTAGTTCCCTGACCAGAGATCGAACCTGAGTCCCCTGCATTGGAAGGCAGATTCTTAACCACTGGACCAGCAAGGAAGTCCCCCTTATTGTAGTTTTTAAATGTCCATTTAAGAGTTATAAATAGAAAAAGCAAAATGAGCCTAACAAAGAAAGTATATATTTCTTATTATATACAGAGTATACTGTTGATTTAAAATTTGGTTTAAGGCAAGATCCATTTGCTAGAATTCATTATTTAAAATTTAATTTAAGACCTTTACTTGAACTGAGCCAGAGGATAGAGGCTGTGTAAATACTAACATCAGTAGACACTCTTCCTCTTAAATATTACGGTATAGTTTTACGCAAAGAGTAAAGTTCTGTTACTTTGACAGGGCTTTATTAGACCCGACAAAATTTTCTTTCTTTTGCGAACCCCCATTGCCCTTTTCTCCCCCCATCACACCCCCAACACAGAATTAAATCAGTACCGTATAAACCACATAACCATTTTGAGATCTTTGCGTTAGTTATTTAATGTCAAGGGCAAGAAACCCTGGTCTCCTAGACTCATTCTGGCCTGAGTTTTTCATTTGACTTATGGCAGTTCAAATATTTGAGAATCTCTTCATGCCAGGAAGGTCAAAGGGGATTCAAAGACTGGTGACTGACAGCAAGGCAACTTGTAATCTGTTACAGAGGTTAGTACTCAAATTATTATAATAAAAAGCAGTATATGATCACAAAAGGGCAAGAGAAAAATATTTAATATTTGTGTCTGGCCTGACAGAAGGTTCTTTACTGATCTTATTACATTCCAGGAGGAATTTCCTCATATGAGACTACAGTCTCAAAAAGGTTAATTTACTTGCCGGAGGTCATACAGCTGCTAAGTGGCAGACTGGGGATTTGATCAGGTCTGCCTGACACGGAAGTATCGGTGAGCTGCCCCAAGGCACTGTCACTGATGGGCTCCAGTTCTCTTTCTTAAGCCCCGTCTCTCTGAGTGCCCCTCTGGACACCTGTGCTTAAATGTCCCACAGGAGCCTCGGATTCATTGTGTCTGATGCTGAATCCTCCGCTACCCCAAATCTCTTCCTTCTCCTACCTCTCCTCAGTTGCCTGCCTTGTGCTTGGCTTGATCTTTTGGCCACCAGAAGGGATGAAACAAGTGGGGTTTTCCGTGACTCTGCCGTTCACCCCCCCATCCGATTGGTATCACGTCCTTTTGATGCTGCCTCCTTTGTCTGCCTCAGACGCTGTTCCTTTCCCAGGACCACCCTGCATCCAGCCGTCACCAGCTCTCGCCTTAGATGACTACAGCTGGCTCCAGTCCGCTCCACTGAGATGCATTTGCTCTCCTGCTTTTTCAGAAGGACTTGTCTGAAACAGGGATCTGATTATCCTAATCCCTTTAGCGGCTGCCACCTGTCCTATCAGCTGAAATCTAAACACCTTGGCGTGATGTAACTGGAGCCCTCAAAATGTCATCCCTGTCTGCTGACCCAGTTCTTCTCCTGCCTCCTTTGCCGTGCCCAGTACCCTTCACGTCTTCACATGCCGTCTGGCCGAATGAATCAGAGCGCACTACCTGAAGCACCTTCTGACTGACAAGTCTCTTTCTTCCTGCCTTGCACCAGCCTTGTTTCCTCTCCTGCCTTCCTCCCCCTCCTCTGCGCCCCCCACCCTGGCTACCCCTCCCAAGTGCTGCCTTCTAGCACCGTGTACACCTCCTATGGCACTCATCCCTTTGCAACTCCAGCACGCCTCGCTGCGTCTGAGACTCGAAGGCACCGGCGAGCATGTGTCTCATGAATGAAGCAACAGAGGAAAGAGTCTCCTGACCCCACTCACTGCCCTTCCCTATGCGCTTGGACCGCTTACCGCTCGCCCTGCCTTCATCCATGTTGGGGTTTCCTGTGCTCGGTTCACTGCTTTGCATTGGCTCTGCCCAACTGGAGTTTGTTGAATTGAGCCTGTTTCCTAGTCGGTAAATCAGGAGTGCCAGGCTGGACATCCTCTAAGGTCCTCTCCCACCCCCAGAGTTGTGTGACAACAGGACTTTGTTCTAGTCTGCCTCTCTCCAAATATACAGAATGCATATCTTTTCTTCTGACAGTACCAAGAGCCCGTTTGTCAGCAGTGGGTTGAATACAGTGTATTATTGCGGGCAGTAGCATTGGTTACAGTGCAGGGTGTGGAGTTTCTCAGAGACAAACACGGGAATACCCCGAGATACGTGAGCAGTATCTCCAAAGCTCAGGGTGAGTCATGGTAGGAGCTGTTTGACTATCCAGCCTGCCTGCCTTACAGGCTCAGATGCCTCTCAGACAGGGTGGGGAGTGAACTGTTTGCTGATCCCAGTCTGCTCCCTGATTTGTGGTGCGGCGTTTGGTAAGTCTCCTCCCCGCTCTGCGGTTTCAACCAGGCTGTGTAAATATGTATCGTAGAGCTGTGTAGTAATTCGTATCCTATGAGATGCTTGAAAGACATACAGGTTATTTGGGGGCTTTTAATAGTTGTCTTTATGCTTGGCCGAGTCCTTCCGTAATCTCTCACTGGATTTCTAGATACTTAAACTGCTGAAACTCCGAATGAGCCACCAAAATCCTTATCGTTCGGTCCTTTAAAAATGTAAATTCAGTGAGTTTGATTTAAGAGGTGAGCAAGTATCTGACTGAGTAGGAGCCTGCCGGCTACTGGCTGGAAAAGAGCCAGTTCTCCTCTTACTTCCCTGTCATTTTGAAAGTGATCCCGGGTCTGACCAGGCGGAGTTGGAGTCTAACGTTGTACTTTAACACCCGGTCTGTTGACAAGCGGACATCCCTCCTTGAAACTTCAGACTCCACAGAACTGACTGCGAGACAGCGTGTGGTGTGGTGGCTGTGGTTGGGAGAGCAAGCAGCGGAGGGGGAGCGTCGTGATCTGAAGAATCAGGGCTCCCCCGCCGGCTGTCCTCAGCCACCCCGTGGTGGTGGATGCAGTGCCCCCTGTGGGACAGAGAAGGTTCCACATCACCTCAACTCTGCCTATAAGAGCTGCTTGAGCTCATGGGAAATCCGTATGCAATTTGTGGTTGTGTGTGTGCATTTGTGTCAGCGAAGACTTTGGGATATTGCTGCAAAATAAATAGTCTTTCATTTCCTGGACGTTAAAATATTTTGAACACTTTTATGAATTCAGGTCATTTTCCCCCCAGTTAGTTCTGTATTAAATGTTTACCTGGAATGTCACAAGGGTGGGCTTGTTGTTGATAAGGATCCCCAACCTTTGGAAACAAACAGCTTGGGTGGGGGGGGTGAGGGGTATGGAGAGTTGGAGGAGTTTGCTGCTTATTGTGTGATCCTTTGAATCTTGGAGATTAAATTTCTGTTGTTAAAAAAAAATTGGAGGGCTAGTTGCAAAAATAATTGGAGGGCTAGTTGTTCTGACAGCAGAGCATCTTAATAGCCTCATAGCATTGTGAGCGCAGTGATTGACAGAGATTGATGTGCACGGTTTCAGTTGGAATGAAAGGGAGAAATTACCACGCAAACTGCTAGAGCACAGCTTGTGAAACAACTATAGCTGCCGTCTGTGCAAGGCTAGGAATGGGTCTCTTCTTGCCAGCCGCCGGTTGACGGGCTCTTCTGGAGAAGCCCTTGCAACGCCGGCCAGCCGCTCCCCCCAGGCTCTTCCTCCTCTCTGTTCCCCTGTTGCGGCCACTGAAGAGCTCAGTCGGTTACCTAAAGTACAAACATGGGTTGTTTGCAGGCTGCCTGGCGGTTACTTTGTAGCCTGGGGGGAATTTGGGGCTCTCTCCTGACTACATCCTTCACATTCCAGGGTGTGAGCCACTGAGGATAATGACCCAGGGAGACTTAAGTCTGGACCTATTTATTGCAGGAGGTGGCCTGAGGGCCTTTGAATCCAGGTCACAATTTAAGTAGGGCCTCAAATTTAGATTTTAACATTATTACCCAAAGAGTTAAGTATAGACCCAGAGATAAAAGCAATGGGATTAAAAGAAGATGTTATTTATCATATAACTTAAACGTGTACACACACGCACACACGCACACTCAGTTTATTTTACTGTGTAATTTATTCCATAGTTTTTATTTTTAAGTGTTTGTAAAATATTATATATAGAAGATATTCTATTTTAGAAAGTAACATGAAACACCCCTGCACCTAAAACCCAGGGCAGGAAATCAGACTTGACCCTCTGACCTTTTCCCTGATTCATATCCCGCTATCACAAGCCTCCTCACCCAGGAGGGGATGCTGTCCCCAGGTTTGTGTTAACCGTCCCCTTGCTTTTTCTCTATCGTTTACTACCTGCGTGTTTATACCTAAACAAGAGTTTGCCAGCATTTGAACTTTATAAAGTGGAGTTCATACTGCATGTGTTCTTCTTTGACTTGCTGCTTTTAAAACTTATCCACTTTAAGTCTTGAAGCTCTGGTTCATTTCATTCCACTGTACAGAGGCACACAAGGTACGTGTATCCATTCTATTGCCTGTAGACCTTTGGGTTATTTTGGGTGGTCGTTACTGTTGTTTTCTGTTGTGGACGTTGCTGCTATGAATATTTTTCATGCACTGTCCTAACGTGGGCACTTGTTCTTAGGAATGGAATTTCTGGGTCTCTAGAGCTTGTGTATGTTCAAATGCCAAACAATTTTTCATGTTTTAAGAATTCAGTAAATGTAAACATTTCAGATATATCTTGGAATCCAATTCCATTGCTTCATTTAAAAATAAATGCTAGGACCATCAAAAAATTTTTTAATGGAAGTAGTCCTGCCTTGTTTTGGGTCCTGAGCAACTTCAACCTTAAGGAGATAGCTTTAATGCTTTTCGTAGCTGTTACAGAAACCATTTTTGAAGGGCAAAAATCAACCTTTAGAACCTGAGAATCACAAATAAAACAATCTAGCCCTCCAGAGTCACATGAGCCACATGTAAACTGTCACTCGATGGACCCTGTGAGTCTGTTCAGCTACCACAGGTGAGTGAATACGTAGAGTTGGCTCTCCAACCCTGTGAATGCAAAACCATTTAACATACGGGACTTGGGCATCATGAGGGGTGCCCCTGGAACCATTCCTTACGATGCCAAGGGACACCTGTATATGCCTGTCACACACTGGTGTCATCCGCGTCTGTGGTGGTCTCAGTGAAGACCCTCTGTGGGAAAAATCATTGCCCACATGGAATAGATTCGAAGCTGTGAGCATTAGGAAACTGAGTTCTCAATAGAAATGTTTCAGTAGGATTTGTCCCTTGAAGAGATGGTATTTTGGTTACATCATATAAAAGTGGTGTAACATTAGTATACATTATTTTTTATGGGATTTTCGTTTGAAAACTGCTAATTATGACTTGGTAATTCCAGCTTAGTTCCACAACTTTTTTTAAAGAACTACCTTTTGAGACGTGGTCTTACTTCCTTGGGAAATTGGATTTAAAAGCCCTCTTTTCAGTAGGGAGTAAAAGTAATTACGTAAACTAAATCAAGTTAGTTTGAGTTACAAAAATACTATCCTGAATATTGAGGCCAGTTATTTTGCTATTATTATTAAAATCACAGGTCCTAAGAGGAAACAAAGAAGTATGTTAAGTGAGCTAATGAAATTTTGTAGGTATTTGCTTTGAGGTTGCAGACTCAACCTCAAAGTGGGTTTAAAAAAAATATGACATGGGCTTCCCTGGTGGCGCAGTGGTTGAGAGTCCGCCTGCCGATGCAGGGGACACGGGTTCGTGCCCCGGTCCGGGAAGATCCCGCATGCTGCAGAGCGGCTGGGCCCGTGAGCAATGGCCGCTGAGCCTGCGCGTCCGGAGCCTGTGCTCCGCAACAGGAGAGGCCACAACAGTGAGAGGCCTTCCTACTGCAAAAAATAAATAAATAAATAATAAAAATTAAAAATATATGACAATACAAGGTGGGGAAAAACCAAACTATACCAAAAAGAGAATATAAAACAAAAAGTATCTCTGGTCCCAGATTCCCAATCCTATTCCCCAGAGGTAATTACCATCCACAATTCCTAAGACATCCTTCTAGAAATTTCTCTACAAATAGAGTACACTTGTATCACATTTATATAGACCCCACCACTGCCCCTCTTTTAAAGCGCAAATGAGTGTGTACTATAGATATATAGCTCTGTATCTTTCTTGCTTAACAATTTAGTTTGGACAGCTTCCCGTAGTAGCCAGTTGAGATCCACCTCTATTTTAGCGTCTGCATTGTTTTCCATTGTAATAGTTTTTTAAGTGGCTCTCCATTAATGGATATCTAAGCTGATTCCAGAATTGGAAACGTAATGGTGGTGGTAGTGGTGATGGTGGTGATTAAGGCAGACTGTCCTGTTAGAAGAAGCAAAGATTAGGAGAAGGAGGCAAAGACATAAATATTTTCATCTTCACTTCTGTTCTTTAAATCTCTCAAAATTTTTTTTTTTTTTTACCTGTTTTAATGTGTTTGGAGAACTGTATGGAAGCTGAAGAGAACAAGTTTTTTTTCTGCTTGCCTTTCCTTCCTTGTGATGGTCATAGTGCTGGAAGAGATTGCGATATTTAAGGATATGAGGGAAAGGAATGTGTTTACAATTTGTTGGCTAAAGAGCTGGGAGATTCCAGTCCTCTTCTCTCCTACTTCTAGTGCAAACAGCACCTTATTGTAACAGGAGTATTTCTCATAACCTGATTAGCAAACCTTTCTTAAGATAATTAATCTCTTGGGACCGTGGAGGACTTTCATTAAACAGAGCTTATCATTGCATTAATATTTCTCTAAAGGTGTTGGTTGCCTATCCAAACACCATTTTCCTTCCCTTTCTGCCTGGCTGGCAGAGCCCGTACAGTAGAGGCTGAAAATGTTAGATACTGCTTCCACAGCCTCCCTTGCAGCTAGCGCATGGACGTATGACTCAGGCCCGGCCAGAGGGACCTAAGGAGAAATCTGCTGAGGAGTTTCTGGAAAATATTTTCCTTCCTAACAAAATATGAAAGAAGAGCAGTATTCTCATATATAGCCAGAAATTGTCTACATGTGATTCTTAAAACTGCAGTAGCTCATTTGCCTCCATGAGAGAACTTGCAAATGCCCTGAAGACAGTATAATGAAGAATTGACAAGAGCTTGGATCTTTGATAACATTCTTTTTTTATTTATTTATTTTAATTTATTTTTGGCTGAGTTTGGTCTTCATTGCTGCACGCGGGCTTTCTCTAGTTGCTGCGTGTGGGCTTTCTCTAGTTGTGGCGAGCGGGGGCTACTCTTTGTTGCGGTGCGCGGGCTTCTCATTGCGATGCCTTCTCTTGTTGTGGAGCACGGGCTCTAGGCGCATGGGCTTCAGTCGTTGTGGCCCACAGGCTCAGTAGTTGTGGCTCTCGGGCTGTAGAGTGCAGGCTCAGTAGTCGTGGTGCGCAAGCTTAGTTGCTCTGCAGCATGTGGGATCTTCCCGGTCCAGGGCTCCAACCCAGTATCCCCTGCATTGGCAGGCGGATTCTCAACCACTGCACCACCAGGGAAGCCCCCTGATAACATTTTTAAGCCACCAAATTAGCCCTGTCCGCTGATCTTCTTAGTTTGTTACATCATAAGTGCCCTTATTATTGAACGTCTTTTATCCAGTTACTGAAATTATCCTACCTGATGTGGAAGTTTATCCATAGGAAATGCTGTCAAAGTAGAGAACTCAGTTATAGGACAGTTGAGTGCCTACTGTGTTCAAGAGGCAATATGAGGCTGTGGGACTGCAAACAAGGGGGAAAAAGAATAAGGCAACTAATGATATGAGGCAGTAATGAATTTAGTGCAACCAGAGGGACTCAGACAGTAAGAGCAGCAGGGGTTCTGAGTAAGCACTGTTTACTAGATTGGAGGTGATAAGAAACACCTCTGTGTGGAAGAGGTTAAACTGAGTCAGACTCTGAAGGAACCCCAAGGTTTTGGTAAGTAGAGAGTTGGGGATGGTATTCCAGGAAGCCTGAAGTTTTAGAAAGAACATAGGCTATGGAATCAGACCTGAGCTGGAGCTTAGGCTCATCACTCACTAGTTTGTGAACTTGTCAAAGTCTCTGATTTCTTTGATACTCATCATGATAGACTAAACATAACTTGTAGGATTGGGGTGGGGATTAGAGACAAAATATGTCAAACATCTGTCATGCTGACGGGCACGTGGCAGGCACCAGGTAGATGGTGGAGGTGGAAGGTGTGGCTGGACTGCATGTTGTGGGGTGCGCATGAACAAAGGTAAGGTGAGTTAGTAGAAGTGATCTGGGTATGTTGTTCTTGATCTGGTCAGAGATCACTGGATCAGGTCATTTGGTCTAGGAAAGAAGGTGTGTGTACAAAATCTGGAGAGAGACAGGATTGGGTCAAGACATGGAAGACCTTGACTTTTCAAGTAATGGAATTTGGACCTCATCCTATAGACAACTGCGGTGACCATTGACGGCGGGGCAGCCTGGAGACAGTGAGATGAGTTAAGAGATGGTTACAGGAGTCCAGATATGCAGTATAGAAAACCTGAACCGAGCAGGTATCAGATGTTGGAAAGAAAGGAAGGGTTAGGTGTTAGGAACATAAAAAAAGAAAGAGAACTTAGTGATGTGTGAGGCAAGGGGGAGGAAAGACTTAGTAGTGAGCCTCAAAAACCTGAATGCCTGTCGGTTGTTCAGTGTGAAATTCAGAACTGACTTGGAACACTTTCAGATAATCATATCCTAGGTTGGGGCAAGAACATTTGGCAAGATTTATCGAAATTTTCAATGAAAGATGCTATATTAGTGGTAAAAAAATGATAATGCCCAACTCTGCTTGTCATTTAATTCTTGCCTAATTATATTCATCACTTTCCCACTGTTTATATATAATATTTGGTTTCTTTGAAGGATGTGATACTTAATAAAATAAACATACCCTTGCCTCTGATTAGATATGATTGAACACTTTGAGTCAGCCCTGTAATATGAAGTATACGTTCAGTAATTGTTGACTGCATGTTAACCTAGTATGAAAAGCAGTTGAGCAAAATTTTCTGACACAGGGATTATGGTCCTTGCAGATACATTTACAGTGGCCTTATTAATAAAACATCAGTCAAAGGAACATCTAAAGTAAGGATGACATCACAGGCATCATCAAGTATAGAAATCAAAGAAGTTTCAGTTCATCAAATTCAATAACGTCTTGGGCTGAATGAGGTTTCATAGTGTTCTCAGTTGGTGAATCTTGAACAGATGGTTCTCTAACATTTTGGAATGCTGAATAAGGTAGATGGACTGAGTCAAATTAATAAAGTGTACCACACTGGAGTATTAGTGTGTAGTTAGCAGCCCTTGGAGTCTTATTAGTTCATCAGCTTTCCCAAAGTAAGGCAAAAGAAAACCCTACCATTCATATATCTTAGGGAAGTAGGCACTCTTCCATTTGGGCACAAAGTTAATGTTTTCCAATGGTAATTCTGCACAAGGCAGTTCTGTAATCAGCTCAGAGCAGGTGTCCTGTCTGAGAGTTTTTGCAGTCTCGTTGGGAAGTTAGGGCACTAAGCCAGGTACAGGCCCATGATTTGGTTCCAGTTCCCAGTAAAGAGAGAAAAAAAGCATCTGTCATTGAAGCTTTCCCAAACTACCTTCTATCCTTCACAGGCTTTTTTTTTTTCCCTTTTACAAATCTAATTTGGATTTTTAAATATTTTTCCTACAGAATTTGAGTCATAATAGATAACACAGTGTAGATTAGGTGTACTGTGGTGCCTTCCTACAGTCAGAAGAATCTTGAGTTGTTTTCTGTAACTGTGGCTTACAGAGAGGAGAATATGATTTGCAACATGCATATGTTGAAGGATTTCTTTTTTCAATCCGTAAATAAAAGACAAAAAGAAGTGTATCCTTCAGGGGAGTTGTTTTTATAATTCTTGCCTTTTCTTTCATCCTAGGTAAAAATTTTGCCCTTTGTCATCTGTCCGACCCTTCTGATAAAAAGCACCGGGCACTGTGATAATTAGTTTAGCATTTCAGATGAGTAGAGATGGAATAAATAATCCATCATGTATTTCTGAGACAAAATGTCTGATCTTCCATCATGTGATGGATACGGTTACTTCAGGTGAGAATTCAACAGCCCTTAACTTCACATGATTTTTTTAATAGTAGGTCTGGTTACCTGATCCCTGCATCCCAGACAGAGACCCACTTAGTGTTGCTGTGCAGTGCAGTGTGAGTGTATAGGCACATAATGATGAAGTCTTCCAAATTCATTAATAAATCCTTATGTGACTATGCGCAGTACATGAACCAAGTCTGAAATCCCTATATGTACAGTATAGTCATGGTTCTGTGTTGTTAAAAAATTAATAAGAATCTAAGCAGTGTCTATATTTAAGGGGGGTTATGGGTGATTTTCCCCCTACTCATTTTGCTATTTCAACTTCTCTGTTTCTCAATATTTTATTTTTATGATTAAAAAAATTTCCCCTTGCCTGCATGATAAAGTGTCAAGTCTAGCATGGTTTACATAGAGCCTGCCACAGGCTGTCTGTATTCTTCAGAGTTTCATGCCTCCTCCCTTTAGAAATACTTGCCCTGTCCCTTTTTTTTGCCCCAGCCCTCGATCAAACCCTGACTTAGGATGACCCATTTAGCTCTAAATTCTAGACACCCAAAGAAACTTTTCGTTTCCTAAATATTCTACTGTTTGCCTCTGTGGATACGGTTCTCTTGGCTGGTTTTTGAGCCTCCTCTTCTAAGGCCACGTCAAATATCATCTTCTTAGCAGGTGTCTCACTGAAGCCTTACTTATTTCCACTTCTTTGTTTCCTGTAGTCCATATTACATTTTTCTACAGTTGTATAGTTCTGTATGTCTCCCAGCCCAACAACTCCTAGACTAAAATTTAGCATATTCATCTTTCTGACTCCAGTGCTTTTAGGATACTGCCTGGCTCACAAAAAATGCCCAGAAAAACATTTTTTAAGTGTCAGTTCTGTATCTTAGGGTGCCTGGCTTGGAACCTAAATTAATCAGTTCCTTTAACTGTCATAAAAACAATTGGGGCTCAGTGAGTAAGCCTTAGTCGTACTTTGTGTGCTTTTAGTTAAATTCAGCCTCTTTGAGAAGCATTGGCTTTCTAAATAACTATTATGTAATGAACCAGGTCATTTTCAATCTGCATCAACATGGTATTTAGGATTTTGCTGCCTTTTGCAGAATGTAAGATTAAATATTTTCGTGACTAAATCTGATGTATTTAGTTACACCATAGGTATTAGTGCCCTGCTAGTATACCATACAGATTTCTACTCCTTTTCTGTATTTTGTACATTTGCTCTTCTATATTCTGGTACTGAAAACAAATATTTATTAGAGAGTATCATGAAAATTTCCGAAACTTTAAATATGTTAAAGAGCTGACAAAGTGCAATATGAATTGACACACCATTGAAATTAAAGTTCTTTTCCTGCTAGAACTGAACAAGTTTGTATGTTAATCAACATGCATTTATTGAGTACTTATATGTTATAGGTACTGTAAAGATAAAATAGTAGTTTCGACAGCTCCTGAATTTGTATTTTCTATGATTTTTTTGTATTTTATTTACTTAATTTTTTAAACTATTTTGTGGAATAACTTGTAGTAACATGCATACATCTTAAATGTACAGTTGGATGATTTTTACCTGTGTTGCACCATGTAACTGTCCCCTGTGTCAGTGTTGTCCGTACCCAGCACTCCCTTGTGCCACCTTCTGGCAGATCATTCTCCCTTCCCCTGCTTCCCCATGAGTGTAACCAGTTCTGACCTCCCTGTCCTTGGAATCATAGAGCATGTCCTTTTGGGAATGTAGTTTCTTTCATTAAGAATGACATTACTGAGATTCACTTATGTTGTGTGTTAATAATTGTTCCTTCTTTTTGCTTGCTGCATATTATTTTTAACTGCTTTTTGCTTCATTTTCATTTTGGTGAATAAGATTCATTATATGGAAGTGTAAATATTCAATATGTGTTAATTGGTATGTGCTGAGGGCTGCCAGCTTTACAGACCTAGTAGCGATAGAACTGTCGAGAAGAAGAGCTGCAAAGGCTTAGAGGTTGCAGAGTTCAGCCACTTCATTTTCTCAGATGAGGGACCTAAGACTGGAGGGTTAACTAGACCCCAGGCCCCGCGTGGATCTAGACCAGGTTTCTTCCTGAGGTCAACATGCTGCGTCACAATTCAGACTTGGTCATATGGATGATCCCAGTTAACAGGAAAGCAGTCTTGGGAAGCTAGTAATTTAGAAATCAGTCATCAGCAAGACTTAATACGTTGGCCCATAAATGGTAAGAATTTCAGTTATCTGGACATTTCTTTCATTCATCTATAATATTGTACTTCCCTCTTTGTGTCAGTTAAATTGAGGTGTTACTGATTCTGTTTATGGAACTTCTTCTTTTATTAGAAGCAGTGCTTAAAGGAGAAGGAAGGGGCACGTTTAAACCAATGTGCATGTTTATTGTGATGTTTTCAGTTTCAATGCATCGTCTTGAACTTCTGCCGTTCCCGGATGTTGTTCTTTTAAAGCCTCAATGAAAACCACAAAGATTATTTTTAGGATGAGAAGTCTTAGAGTAAATTCTGATTCTGTGATCTCTGTAAGTAAAAAAGTAGTCCTTGGGCTTCCCTGGTGGCACAGTGGTTGAGAGTCCGCCTACCGATGCAGGGGACACAGGTTCGTGCCCCGGTCCGGGAAGATCCCACATGCCGCGGAGCGGCTGGGCCCGTGAGCCATGGCCGCTGGGCCTGCGCGTCTGGAGCCTGTGCTCCACAACAGGAGAGGCCACAGCAGTGAGAGGCCCGCGTACCGCAAAAAAAAAAAAAAAAAAAGAAAAAAGTAGTCCTTAATCTTACACCTTTCTGCTAAGGTAGTAGTGATTCATAGAAAGTTCCATAGGAAGGCTTTTAAAGAAGAGATTAGTGGACTCAAAGCAATGGAAGATTAAATCCCTTACTGTAACATTCTTCAGAATGCTAGAGCCTCCTTCAATATAATCAGTAAACATAGAAACAAGTGGCTTATCTTTTTTCCTAATTATAAAGCACTGGTTTTCAAACAGAATTGAAACCCATTAGTTGGTTATGAAATAGATTTAATGAATAGCAACTATCATTTTATATTTTTAGACGGAAAGGCAGAAGGAAGAGTACGGCAGATACCCATCTGTGTTACCCAGATTCAACAAACATTTTCACATTTGCTTTGTGTCTGCGTGTATGTATGTTACATACAGATATCAGGGCATATCTTTTCTGATATGTATCTAAAAATAAGGACTTTTCCTATATAATAAAATTAACATGCCTAACAAAATTAATTGTAATTTCCTAATACGTAGTTGTCTAAAAAATGAGCTAACCAACTGTGTTTTTTTAAAATACTGTTGCATGTATAAAGATAAGTGTTTGATAAAATTTGTGTTTCAGTTATGTATGTGTGTATACATGTGCACATATGTATGTATGTAGTGGTACATATGTATTTCTTACTATGGGTCTCATTCAGAATTGGGAATATACTGCTTTATAGCATAGGAAAGTTGGTTATAATAAGTATTTGCTACCCAGTGATACTGCTAGTTCTGTGCTGAGTATTGTGTGGTGTCTAAAAAAATGAATACTTCTAGTAATCTAAAAATCCAACAAGGAAGATAAAAGAAGTAGGGACCTCCACTCAACAGTATATATAAGAGCCAAAATGGATCAGGAAGGATAGGAAGTGACATGGGCCTCAAGGAAGAGATTTTTGAAGGAATGGTAGGATTTGGATAAGACAGAGAGGCCTTGGAAATGTTGTGTCCAAAGGGAACGATGTAACTACTGAGGTTAAAAAAAAAAGTACAGAAATGTATTGTGTTCTACAATGCTGGGATCTGTCTGGTGGAGGTTGGAAGAAAGGAGGAAGACATTGGAGAACTGGAATGGGAAAAATTACTCAGATTAAATACCAACAGGAGGAAGAACCCAATTCCTTTATTAAAAAGAAGAATCGTACATCTTGAGCATTTTGTAACATGATGTAAGTGGAAGTTTAGAAGACGAGTGTAAGGATTCGCCATGGACTAGATAGATAGAAGTAAAATGTTGAAAGCAATGAAACCCGATTAAACCATTGCCCTTTGTATATGTGAGGTAGGGAGTTGGGGGCCGGATTCAGGTAGATGGACCTGGAAATAGCAAGGAAGTGTCAATCTAGAGAGAAATTGCTAGACAAAGAAATAACAGAATTTGGTGGCAGCTTGAATAAGGGATGAAGGAGAGAGAACCTGGTAAAATTAGAGAATGAAGCCATTGATAGATAAGGTCATGGGATTAACTATAGCCTGATTGAAAAAAAATCTCACACTTTATATAAAGACAAGCTTCCATGACATAATACTCTCAAGAAATAATTTAGGAGGTTTTTTAGAGAAAGTAGTAAGTTATAATCATTAGATAAGCTTTTCTAATACAATTTCCCCTTGTTTTGCCTAAAGACTTAGAGATAGGAAATGTTAGACATCTGTCTTTAGGGTCTTAATTTAGAGTTCTGGTTTTACTGAAAATAGCAACCTAGAAGATTAATGACACTTATTTAAAAATTAAGGACCAGATATTGAGATTTAAAATTTTAGTCATTAGAGGTACTGTACCTTTTTAAAAGTTAGATTAAATCACTCGAATACTAGGTCGTCTGCTTTTGGGTTGGTGGGCAGTTTTAAGAAGTATTAGCTTTGCTGTTCAGGTTCATCGAAACTTGATCCTTAAGGCACTTCCTGGCGTGCGTTTGAGACTCCTCCCTCTGCGGCAAGATGCAGATGCACGCACAGGCAGATTCCATGGGGTGGCAGTGCTCAGCTTCCACTGGAAGAGCTTAATCATGACAACAGCAGCACCATTGTTCTTGTCTCTGGACTTTTCTGAAGTTCCCCCACCTATTGGGGGTACGTTGTGTTTCATAAACGATAGCTCACACTTACAGCACTTATTCTGTACAAGGCCCTGTTCCAAGCACTTCATAAATATTAATTCATTTCATACTCACAGTCACCCTGTGAAGTCGACACCTGCCCCCGCTTCACAGATGAGGAAACTGAGTCATAGAGCAAGTAACTACTTGCCCAAGGGGATACAATTAACATGGCAGAGCTGGGATTTGAACCTGCATAGTCTGGCTCTGAATCTGTGCTCTTAAACCACTAGCTTAGGCTACCACTGTGCCACAGTTAAGCTCTGTTTAGGACACACGGCTTTGGAATCAGGGCTTTTCCTGTGAATCTGAGCTGGCTAGTTGCTGCAAGTATTGTGAGTGGCCCTAGAAGGCTGTTGCCTCCGTTTGGAAATACAGTCAACCCAAATACAGACTTGGATTCTAAGAAGGGTCATGGTATAGTGTTTATCTTAAAAATCACAATCCACAATTCAATTCATTTCTTGCAGTTTCCTTCCTCCCAGGTTACAAAACAAGAAGTTCCTAGAGGACTATTGTCTCTCCGAAACATGACTCTTTGGTGCTTGTGAACTGCTGTAGCTGTGGGAGAAGGAAGCCTCCTCTTATCTGCATCTTGGTAGCAGAGCCTCTAATGATTACAGTATCCACTAGAGCTTTAGCCAAAAGAGGGAGTTGATGTGTAAGCTGGCATGTTCCCCTGGCATTGAGAATCATTTTTAAAATGGTTAAAACAGAAGCAGCCTACATTTTTTTATTACACAAGATATCTTGGGATTTAAGCTAGTGTTTCATTTTACTTATTAAATGTCAAATTTGGACTATCTCCAGTAATTGCCTTATAGCAGCAAGAACTGTCCAAAGCCGTCCGTTAGTATTCTCCCTTCCGGTTTCTCTACCATGCATACTTTTTTTTTTTTTTTTTTTTTTTTTTTTTTTTTTGCAGTATGCGGGCCTCTCACTGTTGTGGCCTCTCCCGCCGCGGAGCACAGGCTCCGGACGCGCAGGCTCAGCGGCCATGGCTCACGGGCCCAGCCGCTCCGCGGCATGTGGGATCTTCCCGGACCGGGGCACGAACCCGTGTCCCCTGCATCGGCAGGCGGACTCTCAACCACTGCGCCACCAGGGAAGCTCCCGTGCCTACTTTTTACTTTGTAATATTTAACGGTAGCACAGTGATTTAAGCAAAGGAGATTTAGGCATTGTAAGGGTTATGGAAAACATGTTCGTGTCTAGGAAAGGGTCTGGTATATGCAGTAGGATCTCAGTAGAGGTTGGAAATATTATGAAAGCCCAGCCCTTGGAGCCAGGTGGAGTCACAGCTCTTCTACATGCGAGCTTTATGACTTCAGATAAGTCCCTTACTTTTTCGATCTGGAAATGAGAATAATTGTTGTAATCTCAGATTCTTAAAAGGAAAAATAAAATAATGGATGTGAAGCATTTAGAAAATTATACGATACTTAATAAGTCCTTCGTAACTAGTAGCTTCTCTTTTTAGAATAAATTTGAACTGTCTTGCCAAGATCCTGGCCTCTTTTGGACCATTCTTCTTGATGCCTGCTTTTGGCCTTAAACAAGTCATTGCCTTCTTAGACTTCAGAGGATAAAAGGGCTCCTTTATTTTTGTGTTTCTATTCTATTGAACTGTGATTTCCTAAGGCACAAGGAGCTATAATCGCCCCTTGGTATCCCTGGGGCATTGTTTCCAGGACCCGCCTTGAATACCAAAATCCTTGGATGATCAAGTCCCGTAGTCAGACCCCAGCTTCCGCAGATTCAGCCACAGGTTGTGTAGTGCCGTAGTATTGATTGAAAACAAATCTGTGTGTAAGTGGACCTGTGCATTTCAAACCTATGTTGTTCAGGGATCATCTGTACCCTTGACATTCTTGCTGGTGTATTGGCTAAATTCTTTTTTAAAGTTTTTCATCTAATGCAATACAAGACTGCTTCCTTATATGCTACCACAAATAATGGATTGAGCTCAGACATGGATGTGTTAGAAGGAGCAGGCACCTAGTTCTCTGCAACAGTTAGGATGGTAACCGCAGCGGAAATGTCACTTAGGAAGGGAGTACACCTGCATGTTCTGTACATTGTGGGTCTTAGAATCTGTCATTTGATAATTGGTTGCCTGTATTCTGCTTGGAGCAGCTAAGAGCCGTGAGACACATTAATCTCCTGAATATCTGATCTCTCACATGAATCACAGCCATTAATTAACAGTCCAAAGTCCAGTCTGTATTGAAAGCAGTCCAGCACCACCTCAGCTGTAGGTTCTTCTTGATCTCGTTGCAAGCAGCTGAGAGGATGTTAAACGTGTGGGACAACTGGCTGCCCCAGTTGGCTCTGTCAACCATTGATTCACGCAACAGATAACAAGGTCCTATTGAGGAAGGAATGTGGGGCAGGACACAGGTGGCTTAGGAGACATTCCCTCCCCTCCAGGCTTCAAGACAGTGGGGGAACAAATGTTACACAAATGCTTACCAGACCTAGAGAAGAAGTACTGGAAAAGGGGAACATGCAGATTTGGGGGAGAGTATAAAGGAAGCTGGGCATGGGAATGGGGGAGGCTTTGTGGAAGAGACAGTGTTTGGGTTGGTCCTTGGAAGGTACCTGGGGATGGAGGTATGGAAGGCCAGGGTGAGGTACTTAACACGGAGATTTAGGAGAGTGCGGGAAGCGTTCAGGGGTTTATTGGACTAATGGAATGCAGTGAAGGTTAAAAGCTTTAGAGCTTGGTACAAATCTTGGTTCTGTGTCTTATTAGCCGTAACCATGACTTATCTGATGGCTCCTCACTTCCAAATCTGTAAAGCAAAGCTAATGGCGCCTACTTCATGGAGCTGCGGGGAGTAAAGGAGAGCGTGTATCAAGCTGCATCCTTACTCTGGTGCTGGTGCGTAGATGTGCTCACAGTAGGTTTACGGATGAGTCTGCTGGTATACGGTAAGACGGGACCCTGATCAAGAGCATTTTAAATTCTTCGCTAAGGATTTCACACTTTAGGGAACTTAAAAGATTTTTGAGAAGGAACAGGACATGGTCTGTTCTGTTTTAAAAAGATAATTTTGTGCTCACTTCGGCAGCACATATACTAAAATTGAAATGATACAGAGAAGATCAGCATGGCCCCTGCGCAAGGATGACACGCAAATTCATGAAGCGTTCCGTATTTTAAAAAACTAAAAAATAAAAAGATAATTTTATTCAGTCCAAAGAAGTCAGAGTTGTTATATTGATTGTCTCATTTGAAGGTCCAGCATGGCTTCAAAGTAAGGTTGTTCTTCCATACTAATAAATATCAAAATGTTGATTGAATGCATTTTTCATGGACATCTAAAGGTTGTTTCTTTAAATGTAATGCTGTTTATAATTTTGGTAGAACTGAAAGCAGCTTTTTATTTCCAATTGCTATTTGGTGAAAATGCTGCTGGCTTACATTAGAAAAAATAAAGTTGCTCAAGGGAAATAACTTCAGTATTGCAAAAGGGAAAGAAATGAATATAGATCAGTTTTCCTTTGCTCCCTCATAACTTAGCTATGTTATTTCTAAGCCCTGTGTGATGTCTAGTAGTGTTCTGATCCATTTAAAACAGAATTCTATACTACAGGTCATCCAGTACATATGCCCCTACCCCGTATTTGTTATAGTACCAAAAACAAATTAAACCCCTGGTCTGCAGGGAATAGTTCAATTATGAGGCTTAGGTTTGCTTAGGGAATGTGCTTTAGGGCCTGAGTACCAAATGCCATTTTCTGGCTCAGTCTTAATATAGCATCTTTTCAAAGGACATGGACCAAGTTGTGACCCTGCTTTCTCTGGGTGCCCTGGGAAAGGAGGATGGAAAGAGCTGTGCCAACTTATAAGCTCAGTGTGTTTGACCACATTCCCCCAGTTACATTTGGGAGTGAGTCTAGTTTCATCTCCAGGCAGCCTGACATACCTAGCATCTTTAGATTAAAGTTCACCTACCTCTTTCCAATGAGAATCAGGTTATGATAGGCACATGGAAAATATAGGTGGAGTAGCAATAATACCCAAAAGTTCTAAAAAAGGAAGGAAAAGCAAATAGGCTCATTGTCAAGTCTAACAGTTACTCTCAGTTTGGTTCTGAACTTCCTAGTATCCACAGCAAAAAGGGAAACATGATTATTGGTATCTGATAGACACCCCTATCATATTTACTGTTATATCCACTTTATGTATTGATCCAAGAAGCTATACTTTAGTAGACAAATTGCCTTCCCTTTTATGTAGGGCACCTGTAATGAACAGAGCATAGATTGAAATGAAAAGTTACTCGGGTATGTATTCAGGCTGCTTCTTTTAAAAGCAGGCATTAGACCAAGTGAGATCTCCAAGGATCCTTCCACCTCTGAAAGTAACTTCTGTTGCAGGTGACTGCCACTCATACGAAGTTATCCATCATTGTGTATCTAAGAGGGCGATACGTGTCCTTCAGACACCTTGTTCAGATTGGAGATGCCGAAAGACAGCAGGACAGGCCTGGGATTCGTAGTTATCGCTCAGAAGCTTAGCTTAAGCACACGTCCCTGCCAAGAACACTCACCCTCCATGTTTCGGGGGTAGGAGAGGCAGTGAATAAATGCTATAGGAAAAGGAGAAGGTTAGGCCTCGGCCCTGGGGGGAGGCAGGCCTTCTGCCCGCAGGCTTCCTTTCCAGACATTCTGCTCTGCCCACTGGATCAGGGCCTTGGGAACCAGTTTTTGCCCCTTAGAGCTGCCTCTGCTCCCTCAGTTCCTGGGGGTGCTTCTCCTGGAGCAGAACATCCCTTCTCCCTTAACCCTCAAAGCGAGTGCTCAGGTCCCTTTCCTGGGAAGGTTTTGCTGACAGACGCTGCTAGGAACGGACGGGGAATAACCATGGTGGGGACGGATCCCAGAACCCCTCCGAAGTTGTTAGGTTAGTTCCCAGGGGTTCTCACTCACCCATTCCCTTGGTTTGTTCTGGGTATAGGAACTAAAAGCCTCAATGACGCTTATTCTAGTTTACTCCTAAGTTTGGGGCTTCCTGTTTCCCCTTTTTTAGGACTCACCATCCCACGTCTCCCCGCAAGAAGGAACTGTGACCCCTTCCATCAGGAAGGCGGAGTTCTTGGTAGAGGTGAGGGGCCGGCGTTAGGGGCTCACTTCCCGTCCCTAAACTTGCCTGTTTTTGAGGTACATGGGGTTCCCAGAGAGTCCTTCCTCCTCTCAGTAGCACCCTTTTCTCAGGTCTCCTCACAGCCTCCACCGCTCCCTCCCTCGGGGACATGGCTGTCCTTTAGCTGCCCGTGGTTCTCAGTGTAGACTGGTATTTTCATTACCATACCCTTCCCCTTCTGCTCTTCAAGGCACAGTCTTTTTTAATCTGGCCTCCCCCCTCCTTTAATTTAATTCTTGTGTAGATTATAAAGTACACAGTAAATCCTTACCAGGTAAGGGATTAGTTTGCATTAATTGAAAGCTCTTTTGAAGAAATAGGTATTTTTCCTAGTGTATGTAGCTCAAAGTAGTTTCCCTACCACTGTTGCCTGGTAGAGGTTAAATGAGAAGATAATTATTTCTAATTACAGTATCAAGTGTTTGTAAGTGCTTGAAGATATTTGAAGAATTTGTTTTTGAGAACCCTGAACACTTTGCCTAATCTCCCTTACACTGTTAATTAGCAGTATCTGTGGATAAAGGATTGGGCTTTCAAAAGTACGTGTATTCCAGCCCCGGTTCCAAAGGATCCTTGATTCCAGGTTTACTTTACCTGCAGTCAGGAAAGAGAACTTTTGATGCTACAGATTTTCTTTTTTTCAGTGATACCAAGAGGAAGAGGTGGGGAGAAATAAAACCTTTATGGTAAAAACTAGTGACTCAATTCCTGTTCCGTACACCGTGAACAGAATGTACCACTGTCAGAAGTGGACTATGAAAGGAAGCGCTCTTTGTCTAAACAAATTAGAACAAACATTGTACTAAGACACTTCACTAATAACATATCCTTTTGGATACCACATGAGGGTCTTTTCGGATTTTTCATTTTGAGCATGTAGTGTGGAGAAGTAGCTTTCTTCTCAAATATAGGTCTTGAATATTCTGTATAGGTATCTGGAGTAGTGACGTCTTGATAAGGATGCTTATTGAGCCTTCAGAGTTATTTTTCCAGTACAGATTGGCTCAGTTAGCAAGAAAACCAGATGTTTGATGCTAGGGTCCCGTGAATGGGTTGGCTTCCCTGGGTTCCATATTCACTGAGTGGCTAGACATTTTGCAAGTGCATATCAGGTGACCACAGTGTAGCAAGAGGGAAGATGGCTTGGTAGCATCATGTATATTACCAGTAAGGAAGTGATATAGGGACTTCCCTGGTGGCACAATGGTTAAGAATCCACCTGCCAGTGCAGGGGACATGAGTTCGAGCCCTGGTCCAGGAAGATCCCACATGCCGCGAAGCAACTAAGCCCATGCACCACAACTACTGAGCCCGCGTGCCTAGAGCCCGTGCTCCGCGACAAGAGAAGCCACCGCAATAAGAAGCCCGCACACCGCAACAGAGTAGCCCCCGCTCGCAGCCGTTAGAGAGAGCCCACGCTCAGCAACGAAGACCCAACGCAGTCAAAAGTAATAAATACATTAAAAAAAGAAAAAAAAGTGATATAAAGCTCACATTCTTCTGATAGAACGTACAAAGTTCCCCCCTTCAGGGCCATGCTGAGCAGTGCCTTGTTTTCTCAGCTCTGTCACCCAGCCTAGGGAAGGGTGTCTTCCCTTCTCTCCAGGCAAGTTCATGGCTTATCTGCTGAGCGCCTGTTCCTGTATATATCTAGGTATCAACTCTTCACTTGTAAGGCCCCAGCATCTTCTTTATAGGCTCCTTGTCTTACTTGCTTTTCTGGTTTTTACCATTTTTCTCCTTCTCCTTCTTCTCTTTGTGATTGTAAATGCGTGGGCATGATTCTGATAAAAGCAATAGCTTTTTTATC
This sequence comes from Aethalodelphis obliquidens, assembly GCF_003676395.1. NCBI lineage: Eukaryota > Metazoa > Chordata > Mammalia > Artiodactyla > Delphinidae > Aethalodelphis > Aethalodelphis obliquidens. Next base: position 38,966,664 of record NW_020837952.1, on the reverse strand, counting down.
CTCATAAAATTATTTTGCCTCAGTCACTGTTTGCCTTTTAGAGCATGGATGAAGTGGAATGGACTTTACAGGCCATGCCAAACCCAAGAGGGGTGTGGCTCCAGGTGGCAACACCAGGGCCTTGGTAGGAAGTCGCGTGGATGAAGATTTCAAGCTCAGCCTGAGGGTTGGGTCTGGACCGAACCCGGAGTGCCCACAGAAGTCCGGGTGACCATGTGAGGGACACTACAGAACGGGTGCTCACGCGGTTGGTGGCTTGTACAGATCTCCCAGAGTCTTGCATATTTCATATAAACCCAGTGGAGCCCCAGCTAAGCTGTTTATTTTCTGGGGATTTCAAGAAACATACATATTCTTTATGAGCCTTGCTTTTCTCGTAAAATAGGGCTGGTGTGAAGAATATGTGAATACATAAAAAATATTTAGCATAATGCCTGACTCATAATCAAAGTACTCGGTCAGTATTGTCAGGGAAGCATGCTCTGAAGACAGACGGCCTGGATTTCAGTCCTATCTCTGATGTTTACTAGGCAATTTACTTAGCTTCTCTGCATCTAGTTTTCTCATTTGTAAAATGGTACTAATAGTAGAACCTGTCTCAGATTTTTTAGCCAATAGGATATAGCACGTGTCACTAACAGGATACTTTTTCCTCCCGGGCGTGTGGTAGGATTGAAGTTAGGTAGGGCCAGTGCAGTGAGTTCAGGAAGCCCAGGAGTCCCTTCTGGGGCAATCTTTAGGAACCAGTGGACGATTCGCCAAGTTCCCTGCCCCTGCCGTGGCCACCAGCAGCGTTCCTGATGGTAGGGGCTCCATCACAGCCTGGGTCCCTCAGCCTACCAGCAGCAGGCTTGTTAGCATGAGCGAGAGAGAAGCCTTTCCCTTTTTTCAAGCCCCTGGGATTTTGACGTCGATGGTTACCCCAGCAAAGCCTTGCGCATTCTGACTGGCACACCAGAGGAACAGCCTTGATGCTACACCTAAAGGTAGATTTCCGCTGAAATGAGTAAGACTACAGAACGTCAGCTGTGTTGGCTCGGACACTTAGGCCACAAAAACCTGCAAAAGCCTTTGGGTCCTGAACCTGGAGCTCCTTTGTGGGCCTGTCTGTAACACCGCTCTCGTGTGTGCTCTGAAATACCTGTTGCCTGGGCAGTGGCCACCGGTTTGAAGGACCTGACCCTTTCCTTACATGACCGAGCTCAAGCAGCTTTTCTTGAGGCAAAAGTTTACCATATCTGGCCTTGGGACTAAGCAGGTGGTTGTTATCTGGCCTCGGGACTAAGCAGCTGGTTGTTATCTGTCCCCTGGTTCTGATCTCTCGGCCCCTGCACCTTCTGGCCACTCTGTGACCCCAGAGCCCCAGGCTCTCCTGCCGCAGTCCACGCCCTCCCGGTGTCCACAGGAGCCTGCATTCCCCTTTCCAGTTCTCCTGGTTTGGATGGTGTGCCTCTGCTTGGCTGTGCTGCCCTTTTTGTTCATGTCTCTCTGGAGCTTCAGGGGGCACACTTCATGGGGCGCAGCCCTCTCTGGAAGCTTGAACCATGTGTCTGAGCAGCACTGATAATGACCGAGATGTGCTTGGCATCCCAGTGAGGAAGGTGAGCTCCCGGGGGTAATGGTGCTGGAGTCTTGGGTTGGAGCAGAGATGATTCAGTGTCAGGTTTTGACATCTGTCCAGGGCTTAAAGCTTTTCCTTGCCTTTGTTCCAGAACACTGAGATGACAGTGGAAATGTTTCTGCTGCCAGAAGGAAAACTCCATTAGGAATGGCTTTTCACTAGAACGCTGGTGGTCTGCTTTTCACGTAAGGTAATAATAGGTAATTCGGAGAGAACTGAAGGAGGTTAGCAGTCATTTTTAAAGACAGCATCTTTTCTGCCAAAATGGTAATTCAACTTCGTTTTTTTATTTTATTATTTTTAAAATTTTTTGGCTGTGCTATAAAGCATCTTACTTCCCCGACCAGGGATGGAACCCGTTCCCCCTGCAGTGGAAGCACGGAGTCTTAACCACTGGACCGCCAGGGAAGTCCAGCTTCCTTATTTTTTAAAAATTGGAAAATACAACAGCATAATAAAAAGAATGACTCCTTACAATCCCACGGTGCAAAGATAGCCATTGGTAACAATTTGGAGCTTGTTTTTCTGTTAGTTTTTTCATACAGGTACATTTTTAAAATGAGATCGAGATGATAAACAATAGCAAACCTCTACTGAAACCATTTTCTGTGCCAGGAAGTCTTTAAGTACTTCATGCGCATTATCTCATTTATTTCTCACGACTCTTCAAAGAATCATTATCTCCATTTTACAGAAGAGGAAACTGAAGCACAGAGAGGCTAAGTCATTTTTCCAAGGTCATAAGAGTGGTGCCAAGATGGAAACCAAAGCAGTCTGTCTCCTGAGCCCAGGGTTTTGACTGTCCTGTGTGTGGCACTGTCTCACAGTCAAGATAGCTTGGAGTACACTTCATGGCATTTTGCAGTGTTAGCTCTGAGTTGTCTGGTTCTGTCTCTTCATTCTATAGATTAGGAAATCAAAGACCACACAGGTGATTAGATATACCCGAGGACATATAGCTGGTAAATGTTAGTGCCAAAACTGGAGCACGTGTCCCACGATCCACCTGCTGATTGACTCTGGGCCATCTGTGGACCTTTGTCTTCCTCCCTGGGCCCCAGCCCTGAAGCAGCTGCGTTGTACTGGTGACCTCCGTGCCGAGTCCAGATGAAATGGAGGACGGAGGACTCCCACAGCTTTCTTCCAGCATATACCTGAAATCCCAGTTTGAGTTCAGGGAAATGGATGGGCAGCTAGTGATACGTGTTAGCTGGATCTTAATTATCCTGCAGAGCTAGGGCTGCAAAAGGCTGAAGCGTGCAGCCCAGCAATAGTTCCAGCTTTCCACCCTCATCAGACATTTCTGAGATTTGCCAACCAGCAGTAAGATTGATTGATTGAGCTTTAAACGCTCTTGCTTTCCTCCACCTGGACTCTCAGGGACATGCCAGGCATTGTTGTAGCTTGAAAGTAAGCCAGAAGTCAGCCAGCCATCCGTGAGTAAACATTCCTGCATACACGGCTGGCCTGGCCCAGCGTCTGTGAGAGAACTGGGCCCTTGCCCTGAGATGTTGGGGCTGGGTGGCCAGCTGCCATGGGGTTGAGAATTAAAGGAAGAGGAACAGGTGATGCGGTGATGCCTTCTTGCTGTGTTTGGTAAGGTAAGATTTAAAAGCCTCTGTATCTTCAGAGGTTTGGTGGACTTCCTAATAGGGGCTATCAAGCAGGTGGGTTTTTTTAAAACAACCTGATCTGATCTTATCAGAGCTCCAGGAGGGCAGGAGCCCTCCTTCTTATGACTCTTACAATGTGGAGCAAAAGAAAGACAAGAGGAACACATGATACATTAATCAAAACTAGTGTATTCTGGGCTTCCCTGGCGGCACAGTGGTTGAGAGTCCGCTTGCCAATGCAGGGGACACGGGTTCGTGCCCCGGTCGTGGAAGATCCCACATGCCGCGGAGTGGCTGGGCCCGTGAGCCATGGCCGCTGAGCCTGCGCGTCCGGAGCCTGTGCTCCACAACGGGAGAGGCCACAAGGGTGAGAGGCCCGCGTACCGCAAAAAAAACAAAAACAAAACCAAAAAAAAACTAGTGTATTCTGTTAGAAGTCAGGTTCGTGGTTACCTCTGGAGATGGGGGTGATGTTGTTATGACTGAAGGGAGCACAAGGGGAGCTTCTGTTCTTTTTTTTTTAAACTGGGTCCTGGTTACACTAGTTTCACAGTTTGTGAAGATTTGAGTTTTATTCTTTTTAGATGTGCTCTTTTCTGCATGTAAATGAAACTTCAACTAAAGTTTAAGTCTTTATTTGTGTATCAAGTTGCTCATTGATACTAAAAAAAATTGTTTAGTTGAATCGGGTTGAAATGATGTAGAACTAACTTACTACCTAGGTATTAAGAAAACTTCTTTACCTGGAATGGTCGTGTCTATGTGGACTGAACTGCTATGGTCATTTTTTTATTCTCCTCAAATGTATCTTAAATGATTTCAGTGTAGATTCTCCTGGAAATAAAGAATGATGTCGCTTTAGTTCAGCAAACATTTAATTGACAGCTTCCTGTGAATAAGGGGCAGTGCTAGCTCTACTAGCTGGGTGCAGGTGTGGTACCACCTCTCCCCTGAAGGAGCAGATGAGCGATAAAAGGAGGGATAAAGTGCCACAAGAGCACCATGGGGGAATCACAGAAAGGACAGGCAGCTTTCTGGCGGGACTAGGAAAAGATTCATGGAAAAAGTAGCACTTGAAATGGATTGTGAAGAGTATGTTGGATTTTGGGACCTTCCAATGCAGGGGACGTGGGTTCGATGCCTGGTCGGGGAGCTAAGATCCTACATGTCTTGGGGCAGCTAAGCCCGCATGCCACAACTAGGGAGAAGCCCACGTGCCGCAACTAAGATCCGATGCAGCCATAAATAAATAGATAGATAGATAGTATGTTGGAGTTTGATAAACAAGTGGATGGATGGCCGGCATTGTGAATATCATGCATGTGAACTTTAGGTTGCGTGGCTCCCTTAAGATGACTGGCATCCATCAGGTGCAAGGTGAGGCCTGAAAGGTAAGCTGTGGACTGAACAGTGACCAAGTTGTATTACATAATTTGGGAGGCACTAGGGAGCCAAAGAGATTTTCTGTGAAGTAGAGTAGCACAATCAGATTGGATATCTTCAGTGAAATAGAATTTCCAGCCTTGTGGTTGTACCGTTACCGTTAATTACCCTGTCTGCCCAAAACAAACATTTCCTGGGCTTAGTGCATCCTTTGTTACTGTAATTTGAGCCCATTCCTGTTTGGGTCCCCTGGTGAGCCATAGCTGCTTGGCTTCCATGAACTTCCTGCGGTCATCTCTCCAGGACCTGAAGGTGATGATTATGTGCCTTCTTTAGTCTCTGCACCCGTCCTCCCCCTGACCAGGTGAAGTCACAATTCCTTTATCCCTTTTTCTAGTCTTACACTGATGTGGCATTTATTTCCTTCCAGCCTTTCCTATGTGATGCTCTTCTGCCAGATAAAGCAACCAGGGTCTCTCATGACAAAGCTGTGTGTGGGAAGAGAGGGGTCGAGAAATAACGCTAACAAACTTTTGTAAGTTGTGAAAGAGGCCTGACCCACCGACCTGGGATTGTGTCCCACTGTACCGTTGGGCTCCCCCCTTTCGGAAAAAGCCCTGGGTAGCCTTTTTCATGTGGCAGAATGTTAATGCTCACTGTTGGAAATGGTCCACATTTGAGCCTGAGTCACTTTGGCAGTATGAGGTCTGTTATTATCTTAGCGATTTTTTACTATGTCAGCCTCTTCTCTCCTTAAAAAAAGCTAACTAGAGGGCTTCCCTGGTGGCGCAGTGGTTGAGAGTCCACCTGCCAAAGCAGGGGACACGGGTTCGTGCCCCGGTCCGGGAAGATCCCACATGTCGCAGAGCAGCTGGGCCCGGGAGCCATGGCCGCTAAGCCTGTGCGTCCGGAGCCTGTGCTCCGCAATGGGAGAGGCCACAACAGTGAGAGGTCCGCGTACCGCAAAAAAAAAAAAAAAAAAAAAGCTAACTTGAGCTGAATATTGTCCTGTCTCCCATTTTTTCTGTCAAGACTCTATATCAAGGCACTTTGCTAATCAAAGGGTTGTTAACTTGAAAAATAAGATGCTTCAGTTTAGATCTTAAGTATTTTTGTTTAGAGATTGTGTTCAGACTCTATAAAGACCTGTTTTTAGTCCTCTGGGGACAAGAGTAGTAGAGTGTCCTGAGGTGGAAAAAGGACCAGCGTTAGGGTGACTTGGATTCAAATCCTAGCTCTTTAAGTCTCTGTTTCTACATGTTATATGGATGTAACACATTCTTTGCCTGCCATGGTGGTGAGGCTCAGGCAAGGCAAACCCTGTGGACATTCAGTGCCTGGCGCGCAGACCACATTTGCCTTTCCCATTCATTCATTCATTCATTCATTATTGTCAGCAACAATACCTCACTCAACAGTACCTCATGGAAATCCTTCCAAGTTTCCTAGTATGGTTTTTTTTTAATTTTTTAATTTAATTTTATTTATTTTTTTATACAGCAGGTTCTTATTAGTCATTAATTTTATACACATCAGTGTATACATATCAATCCCAGTCGCCCAATTCATCACACCACCACCCCCACCCCCCGCCGCTTTCCCCGCTTGGTGTCCATACGTTTGTCCTCTGCATCTGTGTCTCAATTTCTGCCCTGCAAACCAGTTCATCTGTACCATTTTTCTAGGTTCCACATACATGCGTTAATATACGGTATTTGTTTTTCTCTTTCTGACTTACTTCACTCTGTATGACAGTCTCTAGATCCATCCACACCTCAACAAATGACCCAATTTTGTTCCTTTTTATGGCTGAGTAATATTCCATTGTATATATGTACCAAAACTTCTTTATCCATTTGTCTGTCAATGGGCATTTAGGTTGCTTCCATGCCCTGGCTATTGTAAATAGTGCTGCAGTAAACATTGGGGTGCATGCCTTTCCCTTTTAGAGCACAATCTAGCCACCCCCTTTGCCAGGGTGCTCAATGATGCTTTGCAATTCCTTTTTTCCAGGTGGCCCTTGAGTGAGAAAGCTATTTCACATGGTCTTAATATTGTCACTGTTGTTGTTGTTTTTAACATCTTTATTGGAGTATAGTTGCTTTACATGGTGTGTTAGTTTCTGCTGTACAACAGAGTGAATCAGCTATACGTATACATATATCCCCATATCCCCTCCCTCTTTCATCTCCCTCCCACCTTCCCTATCCCACCCCTCTACGTGGTCACAAAGCACCGAGCTGATTTCCCTGTGCTATGCGGCTGCTTCCCACTAGCTATCGGTTTTACATTTGGTAGTGTATATATGTCAGTGCTACTCTCTCACTTCGTCCCAGCTTCCCCTTCCCCCTCCCCATTGTTGTTTTTAATCACTTTGGTTGAGTTTTGGGTTATTTGTTTCCATATCTGAATACTGTTGTTTTATTACTCAATTATTAAAATTAATCTTGCTCCATATTATTCCATCATATCTGTTTAATCATTCCATTAAGAAAATAATTTCTTGTGTTGACGAATGTACCTACTGGGACTTTGCTTCCTTCCTTCCTTCCTTCCTTCCCTCCCTCCCTCCCTCCCTTCCTTTTTTTTTTTTTTCCATTTTCCTTTTAAATGATTGAGTACCGAATTGGGTTCATTTCCCATAATGGTGAAGTTCACTGTGAATGGGGCATGGCAGGCATCCCAGTTACCTGGGCACTTTGGGAAACCAGAACAGACTTGATAACCTCATCTCATTATGTATTTTCTATCCTGGCAACCAAGAGTTACTATCTAATCAGGCAGAAAGTCAGATACCCTGGCAGAGGTGAATCTCATCGTTCGTATATATGGGTGCAGGAGGAGTTGGGTTGTTCTGCATTCAACTTGAGAGGATAGTAGGGAGTTTTTATCTTTCGAATACTTGCAGTTTGAAAATCTGGGGCGTAAAGTATGTCTGTTGTGTGTGCACAGATTCCATCACAGCGACTGTCTCTTCGACTTCTAGTCTGAAAGTGCTTCTTCCCTGTCTCCTCCAGGTAGAACGTCATGATATGAATACCCTAAGCCTTCCCCTGAACATCCGCCGAGGCGGGTCGGACACCAACCTCAACTTTGATGTACCAGATGGCATCCTGGACTTCCACAAGGTCAAACTCAGCGCGGACAGCCTGAAGCAGAAAATTCTAAAGGTCACAGAGCAGATAAGAATCGAGCAAACGTCCCGCGATGGGAATGTCGCAGAGTATCTGGAACTAGTCAGCAGCGCAGACAAGCAGCAGGCTGGCCGCATCAAGCAGGTCTTTGAGAAGAAGAATCAGAAGTCGGCTCAATCCATTGCCCAGCTGCAGAAGAAGTTAGAGCAGTATCACAGAAAGCTCCGGGAGCTCGAGCAGAATGGGGCCCCCAGGAGCTCAAAGGACATTGCCAAGGACAACCTGAAGGACATCCAGTCCCCTCTGAAGGATGCCCAGGCCAAGGCTCGCACCGCTCCCCACAGCCTGGAGAGCAGTAAATCGGGCCTGCCGGGGGTGTCCCTCACCCCACCCGTGTTCGTCTTCAGCAAGCCCAGAGAGTTCGCCAACTTGATCCGGAATAAGTTTGGCAGTGCCGACAATATCGCTCACCTAAGAAACTCCTTGGAGGAGTTCCGGCCCGAGACCAGCGCCAGGGCCTACGGGGGCAGCGCCACCATCGTGAACAAGCCCAAGTACGGCAGCGACGACGAGTGCTCGAGTGGCACGTCAGGCTCCGCCGATAGCAACGGGAACCAGTCGTTTGGGGCCGGGGGCACTGGCGCACTGGACAGCCAGGGCAAGCTCACGGCCATCCTGGAGGAGCTCAGGGAGATCAAGGACACCCAGGCGCAGCTGGCCGAGGACATCGAGGCACTGAAGGCGCAGTTCAAGAGGGAGTATGGCTTCATCTCTCAGACCCTGCAAGAGGAGACATACAGGTATTTCATGCTCTTCTCTTCACATTCTTTCAGGAGTACGAGTTACTACCTGCGGAGAGATTGCTCGAAGGTGATATGCTAGTGGTTGTATTTTCTGTAAATATGGATATAGGTCAAAAGGCATTTAGGAATCGGTAGTTCTTGCCATACCTTGTGATTCTTAGTTTTGTAATTTGTGACTTGAAGCCTGACAGCTTAGAGAAAGACCTTATACATGTGGGTCTGTTAAAATATCACTATATAGTCGATGACTCGTGCATATTGAGCTCCTGACGCAGTAGGCTGCTGTTATGAGGTCTCGGTACACCAATTCGTAGATCTGTATTTGATTTCCCTCCATAATAACTGTCAAGTAAAAAACGAATTCATTGTCCAGCTAGGTAGCTTTTATTTGGTACATAAATCTTGAAGTCTTTATATAGTGTATTTTTTTATGATATTGTATTTTGCTCAGTAAACTTTCGCCCTAAATGAAGAGCTTTCAAAAGGAATCTTAAGATTATAAGTATAATCAATAATAAATTCAAATCTTGTGGATTATATTAGCTAATTTTTAAAGTCCGGTGTTGTGTAGGCTGGCTTTTAGGTGCCTCTAGCTTAACTAGTGTGTATGCCCAAGTATGAGGTGATTTTCCACCATTTTCCCAATAAAAATATGCACCCCCAAGTTTTTTTGTCAAATAAATGTTAACTTCTAAAAATGTAGATTAAAAAGTGAATGCCTAGGGCTTCCCTGGTGGCGCAGTGGTTGAGAGTCCGCCTGCCGATGCAGGGGACACGGGTTCGTGCCCCAGTCTGGGAAGATCCCACATGCCACGGAGTGGCTGGGCCCGTGAGCCATGGCCGCTGAGCCTGCGTGTCTGGAGCCTGTGCTCCGCAACGGGAGAGGCCACAACAGTGAGAGGCCCGCATACTGCAAAAAAAAAAAAGTGAATGCCTATTACATATGGTAAGAGTTAAAATTTAAATTTACTTTACACGTTTTTTATGTGATATATGATTTTATATATGTGTTAATTTAGAGATGTGGCTTTTTTCGGCTGTCATATTTTATGAAATGATTTTTTAAAAACTTTCCACCTACATCTTTGACTTTGGATTCTTTGTCACATAAGAAGTGTTTCTGCGTCACAGTTTTTCCAGATAATATTGACTTTAATTCCATTCAGATAGTTTGGGATACAGCACCCTTTGGATCCCTTTATTTCAAGTCACAAGCATCCGTTAGGACAGCTTTGGCTCTCATTTGTTATATAACATGTTTGTGATCTCCATGATTTGGTCACTCACTGTATTACTTCCTTTAAGAGATTTTTTTTTTTTTTTTTAGTTTTTATTTTACATTGGAGTATAGATGACTAATAATGTTGTGTTAGTTTCAGGTATACAGCAAAGTGATTCAGTTATACATATATCTATTCTTTTTCAGCTTCTTTTCCCATATAGGTTATTAAGAGTATTGAGTAGAGTTCCCTGTGCCATATAGTAGGTCCTTGTTGATTATCTATTTTATGTATAGTAGTGTGTAGACATTAATCCCAAACTCCTAATTCATCCCTCCCTGCCACCTTTCCCCTTTGGAAATCATCAGTTTGTTTTCTAAGTCTGTGAGTCTGTTTCTGTTTTATAAGTAAGTTCATTTGTATCATTTTTTTTTAGAGTCCACATATAAGTGATAGCATATGATGTTTGTCTTTCTCAGTCTGACTTATTACTTCACTTAGCATGATAATCTCTAGGTCCATCCATGTTGCTGCAAATGTCATTATTTCATACTTTTTTTATGGCTGAGTAATATTCCTTTGTATATATGTACCCTGTCTTCTTTATCCATTCATCTGTCAAGAGATTTTTTAAAGGCTTGCTTACAAAACACCAACATTGGGCACCTGTGAAATCCTACCTGAGAAAAATCATTAAATCTATATCAAAGTGTTTTTTAAAATGATTCTATGAGGTGACTAAGCGTCTAAAACTGGCGTTGATCGAAGTCATCCAGGCTAATGCACCTTCCCCAAATAGTGCTTCCTGTTTCCAAATAAATATTACAGGGTTTCAAATACAATACAAAATTCCCCTTCTCTGAGGGGATTGGGGGTGGGAATGGGAATCTTTGTGGTTCTGTTACTTTAGATTTGGACTTTCGGAAGTGCCACCTGATAAGCCATCTTTAATTTGCAAGAAGCATGATTTTTTAATTGACACTTAAGTCCTAAGCGCTGACACATGTATTCAGAATCACTGTGTGCACTGGGAAATAAGTGGAATTGGCTCCAGTGTAGAAATTGGTCATTTCCTTACAGCCTCTCTGGCGCATGAGAGCTGTGGCCGTGAACCATTAGGCACTGTGGGGTCAGAAGAGGGAAGAGCACCAGGATGCCAGTGGGTCCTCGCCTTTAGCAGGAGGATTGACAGCCCTGTCTCCTGACCAGCCCTGGTGAATGTGCCAGTGATAAGGCCTGTCCTGTTGTCCCCACAGCCAGGTGTTGGTCTGATGTGGGTGGAAAAGCCAGGTTTGGTTTGCATGAACCCTCAGCGGTGCGGACAGAGTTAAGACTGCAGAGACCAGTCCTTTCTGGAGCTAGAGTTCAGTGTTTTCCAAAAGCATGTTCCCCACAGCTTGACTTACTTTTTTGGAAGCACAGTCTGCCTGGGGATGAGAGCAAGCCAAGGGGCACTGGTGACAGTGAGACACAAAGGATGCCGTTTTCTAAGTGCTGTCAGAACACCTTTGAAATGTCACGTTCAGAATCACCTCCTCTCTTTGGAAAGGTACGAGCGACTGGAAGACCAGCTGCATGACCTCACGGACCTGCATCAGCACGAGACGTCCAACCTGAAGCAGGAGCTGGCCAGCATCGAGGAGAAGGTGGCCTACCAGGCCCACGAGCGGTCACGGGACATCCAGGTGCCTTTCCTCTCCCCACTAGAGCTCACGTGGGCTCTTCCCAGCCTTTCATTCATTTAACAAACTAAGTGCATTACCCCCAAGCCTGAAGGGATTTCTGGCATGTGGAGCAAACATTTATTCTTCACCATATTAACCCCATTAGCTCATGTTATAGACATTAAGCTATGTTCTGTTTACTTTCTGCCTAAATTAGTTAGCAAATATTTATTATCTACCCCAAGCCTATCACCGATACTCTACTCTCCCCACCATCACCACAGTTTTTACAAATTTTAAAACATTGGATAAATCTTGCCTTCGGCATGCTCGCCTAGGTGGAGGGTCAGAAGTAACACAACTGCCACTTGGCTCAAGACAATGTGAACAAGGGCCAAATCACGTGACGCAGACTCTGAAAGCCTCAGAAATTTAGGCGTGCAGTGCCCAGCAAGCTATGGACAAGTGGGGCAGGGGTCCACTTAGTGGTCAGACACTGGACTTCAGTCCCAGCCATTTACCAGCTTCATGGTCCTGAGCAAGCCTTAAGTCTATTTGCTCATCTCGAAAATAATAGCTTTCATATTTGTGGGAATTTCAAGCAGTTGAGTGCATACCGTGTTCCAAGCACTATCAAAGCACTTTACATGTCTAATTTCCCCATCTGTTCCTCACAACAGCCCTTTGAGGTAGTTTTTGTTATTCTCTTAATTTCTCAGATGTAGAGACCAAGGCACAGAGAGGTTAAGTGACTTGACCAAGGTCTTGCAGATAATCCTTGAGTAATGAATGTGAATAAATGTCTTGGAGGAGGTGGGACTTGAAGGTGGGTGGGATCCTGATGGATGGAGGGAAGGGGTAACTGGATCAGTATAAACAAAGGCATGCTCCAGTATTAATGTGATACTAACGCTGTAGTGAAGCAACCCTAGGCTTCTTGAGCTCCTTTTTTTAGGGGTACTAGAGGGTCTCTTTTCCCCCCAGTTTTTATTCTGATATCATTGACATATGTAATGGTATTAGTTTAAGGTGTACAATATAATATTTGGTATGTGTACATATTGCAAAATTATCACCACAGTAAGTTTAGTTAACATTCATCACCTCACGTAGTTACAAATTTGTTCTCTTATGGTGAGAACTTTTAAGGCTTACTCCCTTAGCAAGTTTCAAATATACAATACAGTGTTGTTAACTATAGTGACCAAGCTGTACAGTACATTCCCCAGGACTTATTCACATTATCACTGGAAGTTTGTGCCTTTTGACCCCTTTCATCCATTTTACCTCCCTTCCCCTTTTAGATTCTGCCAGATAAGTGAGATCATACAGTAGTTGTTTGTCTCTGTCTGACCCATTTCACTTAGCAAAATACCCTTTAGGTCCGTCCATGTTGCTGCACATGGAACTATTTCTTTCCTTCTCACGGCTGCATAGTGTGCCTGTGTGTGTCTGTGTGTGTGTGTATGTGTACCTCATTTTCTTTATTCGTCCATCAGTGGACACTTGGGTTGTTTCCATGTCTTGGCTATTGTCAATAATGCTGCAATAAATATGAGGGTGTGGATTTCTCTTCTAGGTACTGATTTAATTTCCTTCAGGTATATACAGAGAAGTGGGATTGCTGTGTCATATTGTAGTTCTATTTTTAATTTTTGGAGGAACCTCTATAGTGTTTTCCATAATGGCTGCAGTGATTTACATGCCCATTGATCACCTCTTTAAAGAAAAAAACAAAAAAGTATACTCTCGCAGTCATGCTCAGCTTCAGTTTTACACATTTTCTTCGTAGGCAGTGCTTACTTTCTCCAGCCCCACTTTACAAGGGGCTGAAACAGAAGGAGAGATTTCTCCCACAATGTGTAAGCCGACTTTTAGCCACCCACGTTTTGTTCCACACTGTGTCTGGGGCTGAGCCTGTGCTAATCCCAGACGTCTACTTGGACACTTCTGGGAGCCACAGATCAGACTTGTTTGCCTCTGAGGACCCTGGTGCAGAAGACACTTGGGGGATTTCTGCCACTGCTCTGGGCTAGGAGACTCAACTTCACTGCTGACTGGTTTAAAAAATGGGAAGCCATTTAAATGTGAAGTGTTGCCAGGTGAGCAGTGCAGTCTGTTTTATTAGAGCATTCTGTTTTAGAATATGTCTGGGATGCCACTAGCTGATGTCTAAATACATGGTTTTCTTATTTAGGGGATGGTTTGGGTTTATATTATTATTCCTTTTTTTAAAGAAACATACTTTAGAGATGGAGGGGTAGGATAAAGGGAGGGACTTCACAAAGAGAGCTTAAAAATTTAGAAGAGTTCATCTCAGCATTTTCTAGTTTCACCTTGTAGCTCAGAAGTGCAAAGAGGATGCCTGTGTGAGTGACTGGAGGGTCTTTCTTGTTAGGATAGTTAGAATCCTGGCTCTGCCTCTTACCGTAAACCTGCACACATCAACGCTGTGCCTCAGTTTCCTCATCTATATAATGGAAATATTAATGAGCTCTACCTCAAAAGGCTGTCAGGAGGATTAAATGGGATAAGACATGTAAGTACTTAAATCTTTACCTGACACGTAATAAGCGGATAAAAATAAATATTGGCCAATTTTTGTATTTATTATGTATGAGTAGCCATATTTCTTGAGGCTTTTGGCAGTTGGACCTGCTCAGCTTCCTCTTTATTTCTTGTTTCTTTTGTTCTTATAGGCAGGGTTATACAAGATGATGGAGTCGTATAGGTGAGGGTGACTGTTGCCTATAGGGATGCAAGGGTTTTGTTGTTGTTTTAAAACGCAAATGAGTTTTTTAACCCTGAATTCTCAATTAGAAGAGTTTAAAGACAATCCTGTCCTCTGTCCTTATCCCCAATAAGTTAAATACTGGGCCCGAGGAAGTACTAAAGATTGTGGGGCTGTATATCTCTTAGTGGGTGCTGTGACCAAAATTCCTTACGAATTCACTGCTTAATTTTCTTGGATTTTCCTTTTGGTAAAAAATTTGACAGAAGTTCTAAGGCAGTTCTAGGATTAGTCTATTTGTATATGTAATTCATCAACCCAATCACAGATGAATGAATTTGCCTAAAATGTTGATCTTTTATCCTGTCCTATCACCTTTTCCATGCCATGCCTAAAAGAGAGGACACCATGGGCCTAAGTGTTTGAAAAGAATGCATGATATTGGGGGCACTCGCCTGTCATTGTAGAAAGCCGGAACTTTTTAGAATGTGAGATCTGAAGAAGTTGTACCTTTTTTGTTGGTAGCCTGTGTAATGGAAGTTCCTATAGTAACAGAGAACCCTTGGCCCATAGAGTATGTTCAGCAGAAGGAAAGTAAATAAGTTTTGGAGCCATTATGCCTGTTTAAAACCTGAAAACATGACTGAATTTTAACTGAGCAAACACATATTGGTAAATGAGTTGGAAAACAGGCTCGTGAACTAAAAGGAGCTCCTTGTACCACCTCTACTTCAATCCTTTTCTCCCGAGAGGTGTAAGGTTTTTCTCTCTCAAGCCTCATATCCCATTACTGGCATCCAGTCTGGAGCATTCAGCCAGCACGTACCTCCTGCTGCGGATAACGGCGCGGTGCAGGTGTGGTCCCTTGGTTAGGGACAAGGGCCAGAGGGAGACTTGACATAGTCTGGTGGGTCCAGGAAGGTGTCCCTCAGGATGTGACCATCAATGTGGGACCTGAAAGATAGAGGGGAATGGTGTGTGGGGAGGCAAACCTTTCGGCCACAGCACACTGCGTGTGCAAAGGCCCTGAACATGGTCCTTTTCAGAACTTCAAAAATCCGGTATGGCCAGAACACAGTGAGGGGGGAGGAGGCTTACCAGGTAAGCAAGGCAGGAGACAGTGGCTGGGCCTGGACCACGTTAAAGATTTAAAAGTTTCTACAAGAAGGAGTGACATCAGATATGCGTCCTTCAAAGATCCCTTGGGCTGCTGTGTGGAAAGTGGATTCATGAGGTTGAAGACCAAGAGGGTGTGAAGAGAAATGAGTGGAAAGTTACTGCAGGTGGAGACCCTGATGACTGAGGTGAGGGGTTACTGTGGGAGGAGAGAGAAATGGACCAGTTAAGCTAAATACCAGATGTTGCATCGGAGGGGCCGGGTGCTGGATTAGATGAGAGGGGTGTCGAGGCATGCCTCTTACGTTTCTCACATGACAACTTGATGCTGTTTTCTGAGAAGAGGAATTGGAAGGGACACGGTTGATGGCAGGAACAGGGAAGGTGCAGATATGAAGCCAGAACTGGCCATGGTGCGTTTGAAGTGCTTTTAAGAAGCTCAAAGTGGAGATGTCCAGGACGCATGTAGACACATGAGTCAATCTCAAGAGAGACAGCTGGGCTGGAGATACTTGGAGTCGTCCGTGTCTAGTAATCAAAGCCTTGGCAAGAATGAGATCTGGGGAGAAGCTGTAGCTTCAGATAGTGCCCTGGTAACAGAGCGTTTGAAGAGCAGCCATGAGAGCCCCACAGTCAGCCGGGCCCCATCCCTTCCTCCGTCCTCCACTGGTCTGTAACAGGTGCACATGGACTGAGCAGTGGAATAAGGACTAGCAGTTGGTGGGACTTCCCTGGCAGTCCAGTGGTTAGGACTCTGTGCTTCCACTGCAGGGAGCCCCGGTTCGATCCCTGGTCAGGGAACTAAGATCCCACATGCCGTGTGGCACAGCCAAAAAGAAAACAACAAAAGGACTAGCAGTTGGAGATGTCACCTGCCCCGTGACTGGAGTTAGTCACCTGTCACAAAACGGAATCCCACCCCTCTTCTGGTTTGTCCCTGATGGTTCCACCAGATGCCAGTATTTTATGCACTTTATTTTAAATGTAGGTGGAGTCAAAAATACCTAACCGTAATTCCTCATTCATGGCATTTCATGGCTGTAGATACATGCGCGTTCTGTCTGTGAAGGACAGGATAAAGTGAGCCTTGGGATTCTTGTCTTACTTCTCTGTCTGTCATCACCGTCGTCATCGTTATCATCGTCAGTTCGAAGCTGCACAGGCAGCAGCATCCTGAGCTGGGTGGCCCTCGCGCACGTCCCAGCTCACGCTCACGTGTTGCTGGTGATCTCAACCACATTTGATCCTCGCTCTCCCTCTCGCCCACAGGAAGCCTTGGAGTCCTGCCAGACTCGCATTTCTAAGTTGGAGCTCCACCAGCAGGAGCAGCAAGCCCTGCAGACAGACACCGTGAACGCCAAGGTCCTCCTGGGGAAATGCATCAATGTGGTCCTGGCCTTCATGACTGTCATCCTGGTGTGTGTGTCCACCATCGCCAAGTTCATCTCGCCCATGATGAAGAGCCGCTTCCACATTCTCGGCACCTTCTTCGCTGTGACTCTCCTGGCAATATTCTGTAAAAACTGGGACCATATTCTCTGTGCCATAGAAAGGATAATAATACCAAGATGAAGCCGCTGGTTCCTGTCCTCATGTTCTTTCAAGTTTTTATTTTGGAGAAAATTCTCTGCATACCACCAGATTTTAAAATGAACGTTTGTGCCGACGGAAGATTACAAGGGCCACGGCTGCGCGTTGTAAATAACTGCAGTTCTCTTCTCTCGGTAGCACTTGCCAGCTGGGTCCCTGTACGTGGTTACCGTGAATCTGTTTCCATGCTCTCACCACGTTGCTCACTGCCTTAATCAGACCAGGCTTCCTGCCCACCTGCCTAGTCCAGCATGGTCAGCCTCTGGTTGCTGAGCACTTGGTGTGATTAGTGACCCAGAAGGGATTTTAAATCTCTCTCTCTTAAGTCTCTGTCAAAATTGAGCTGCACTCTTGCTGGCGGTTGTGTTTTCCCCGCGTCCTATAAGCAGTGAGGGTGTGGCATGACTTGGGGAGGTGAAGAAGCATAGGCGTTGCCCATGTGAGCACGTGTGGCCCGTGGAAGCACAGTAAATCCCGTGTAATCCGCCCCACTGTTCACTGATGACCATAGGTCCCATGTGTGCCCAGTGTCCACAGTGGTCAACTGTTCGTGACTCTCTATCACATGGAAATCTTATAACACACCTGTTGATCCATCAAAAGTCTAACTTAAGTGTTCGGTTTCTCTTTAAATGGTAAGACATGAATATTTATGGATGGGCCTTACTTTCTTATACCCAGGGGGCCGCACTCCTGATTTCACATTCACTGGTTGTCTTATGCACCACCTTCAAGGCATGTAGAGATGCTTCCAAAGCATCTTTAACATGAAGTTGGTGTCTGATAAGCACTACACTGGAGGTTTGCGTTTGGGCACATCTTCACTGTGATGCGCCCCTCTGCGATGTGATTCACTTTATTCAGTCTGTGAGGGATAGCAAAGCTTACTCAGTAAATGAAGAAGGATGCTCACGTTGCAGTGTTTCTGTTTCTCTTCAAGGACAACAGCATCATAGCTTATAAAGCTAAAGTGCCCTGAGGTAGGTACACTGGAAAAGGGGAAGAAAATATGACGCGTGATCTAACTGGGTGGCAGCTAGATGAGTGGGTGCAGGTCACCTGGATGAAGATTGAGGGAGGGTCCTCGTCAGACCTTGAAAGACCAGCAGGAATAAAATAAATTAGATCCAGTGTCTGAGCCAAGGTTGCCATCTCTCTCTTAGGATAAGTTCTGAGGTAATACGTGGAGTGGCCGCACTTTCACTCCATGGAAAGTCAACGTCTTTGGTCTGTTTGGGGGATGCCATTCACTACGTTGAGCCCAGATAATATTTTCCTTTAGATCTGTTTCTCTGCGTATATAACAAAAAGGAAGTCCTATGAGAATCTAATGGAAACTGTTGTTCAGCCCCTTCTCACACCAGCTGTTTTGTTATCTGAAGGCATAAAGAAGCATGTTAGTGTACATTTTCTTCCAGAAAACATCAAATCGCCTGGATTTAAATTTTAAGTGTAATAATTTGCAAATAGCTGCTCTTAGGGAAATCTCCTGGAAAAAATGTGACATAAGCCATGGTTTGAGGGAACGGAATAGTCAGGCGTTTGGTACAAGTCCAGTGTGGGTGAGTCTCATACAACTTAAGCTTGCTTTTTTTTAAGTTTACAATTCAGTGGTTTTAGTCAATTCACACTTAGGCAACTATCATTACTATCTAATTCCAGACTTGAGCTTTTTAAAACAATAAACGTCATTTCACAAAATCTTTGGCTTAAAGTATCTTGCATTCAGGGAAGAGGGAGTCCCACCCCATCTCATGGCTGTGTCCCCTTTCACTGCCAGGCTCTCCCCTGGTCTCCCAGGTTGGCTGTAAATACACTGTGGTCCATCCAGTCCAGGGGACAGAAACAGGTTGCAGATCCAGGGAAGGGAGAGAGGAGCAATGTTGTGCTGCTTTTTGCTTTTCCGTTTTCATGACCAGCATTCCCTGTTGTCTGTGGGCTTCAGTCTCCATGTGGGCTGAGGGCCGGGTGTAACTTAGGCCCTTGAATCAAGATGGCTCCTGGATGGGCTCCTCTTGATTTCTGTGAACATTTCTGAGGCACTTTGGAGGTGCCAGGCAGTAGGGTAGGTGTAGATGCCGCTGGTGGTTTAGAGAGAAAGAGTGAGATCCCTGGCCCTTCCCTCCAGGTAGGCATGGGCCTCCTTCTCACGCCCCAACACTCTGCTCCGTCGCTCAGCCAGACCTGTGATCAGTGTGTCTCCTCCCCGGGGAGAAAGGTGGAGAAGAAAGCAACACAATTCACCCCCTCCAGGCTGGAGCTGTTAATAGAAGCTGCTTGAAACTGACTCTCTTCGGAAATACTGTAGGATCTAAATCATCCCACCTGATCATGAATTCTTTTTGTTTTTTAAAGAATTCATGTTTCTGGTGACTCTCATTAGATTTCAGAAACCTTGTTTTCACTTGGAGATGCTCAACCTACACAGTGTATTTATTTTAGAGTCTCATTGAAAGTTCATGAAGCTTTTTAATAAGATGATATCCTCCAAGGAGGCTTTCACTCTCCGCAGTTTATTATTTTCTTCTTAAAGAATAAACTTTCCCACTGTTGCTGCTTTTCACTCCAAGGAGATTAAATAAAATGTTATAAATATACAATGAAAATAGTGCTCTAGCTATGACATACCCTGGAGTTGGATATTCAATATACATTTAACGAATCCTCTTCCCCACCTTTCGTTGGCAGTCAGCATCATGTGCGTACCTAGAGATGAAAGCCAGCGGTGGGGTGGGTAAGCGCCGGCTCCCTCAGCGAACTTAACTGAGTGGTTGAAGATGCTGGACATTGGGTTCTAGCACTGGATTGTTTGGTGCATGTTATTTTCATGATCACCAGGATAATGATAGTTTGCTGAGGACAAAAGAAAAACCTAAGAATACTCTTGTGGGTTTTGAATTGGTTATTCCAGCTTATACTTTGAGTATGATTGAGTCGGAACAAAACATCCCCCCATTCATTCCCCCCCAACCAAAAAAATTTAAACCCATAATGTAGCAGTAAATAAAAGTATTCCATTGCTGATTCTTTTTTTTAATAGATCTTTATTGGAGTATAAGTGCTTCACAGTACTGTATTACTTCACAATACCATGTTAGTTTCTGTTGTACAAAAAAGCAAATCAGCCATATGCATACACATGTCCCCATATCCCCTCCCTCTTGAGCCTCCCTCCCACCCTCCCTATCCCACCCCTCTAGGTCATCGCAAAGCACCGAGCCGACCTCCCCGTGCTATGCTGCTGCTTCCCACCAGCCAACTATTTTACATTCAGTAGTGTATATATGTCAATGCTACTCTCACTTCGCCCCAGCTTCGCGCTCCCACCCCACGTCCTCAAGTCCATTCTCTATGTCTACCTCTTTATTCCTGCCCTGCAACTAGGTTCATCTGTACCATTTCTCTTTTTTTTTTTAGATTCCATATATATGTGTTAGCATACTGTATTTGTTTTTCTGACTTCACTCTGTATGACAGACTCTAGGTCCATCCACCTCACTACAAATAACTCAATTTCGTTTCTTTTTATGGCTGAGTAATATTCCATTGTATATATGTACCACATCTTTTTTTTTTGTTTTGCGGTACGCAGGCCTCTCACTGTTGTGGCCTCTCCCGTTGCGGAGCACAGCCTCCAGATGTGCAGGCTCAGCAGCCATGGCTCACGGGCCCAGCCGCTCCGCGGCATGTGGGATCCTCCCGGACCGGGGCACGAACCCTTTTCCCCTGCATCGGCAGGCGGACTCTCAACCACTGAGCCACCAGGGAAGCCCCCACATCTTCTTTATACATTCATCTGTCAATGGACATTTAAGTTGGTTCCATGTCCTGGCTATTGTAAATAGTGCTGCAATGAACATAGTGGTACATGCCTCTTTTTGAATTATGGTTTTCTCAGGGTATATGCCCAGTAGTGGAATTGCTGGGTCATATGGTAGTTCTATTTTTAGTTTTTTAAGGAATCTCCATACTGTTCTCCATAGTGGCTGTATCAATTTACATTCCCACCAACTGTGCAAGAGGGTTCCCTTTTCAGCACACTCTTTCCAGCATTTATTGTTTCTAGATTTTTTGATAATGGCCATTCTGACTGGTGTGAGGTAATACCGCATTGTAGTTTTGATTTGCCTTTCTCTAATAATTAGTGATGTTAAATTAAGCATCTTTTCATGTGCCTCTTGACCATCTATATGTCTTCCTTGGTGAAAAGTCTATTTAGGTCTTCCACCCATTTTTTAACTGGATTGTTTGCTTTTTTGATATTGAGCTCCATGAGCTGTTTGTATATTCTGGAGATTAATCCTTTGTTGTTTCATTTGCAAATATTTTCTCCCATTCTGAGGGTTGTCTTTTTGTCTTATTTATGGTTTCCTTTGCTGTGCAAAAGATTTTAAGTCCCATTTGTTTATTTTTGTTTTTATTTTCATTACTCTAGGAGGTGGGTCAAAAAAGATCTTGCTGTGGTTTACGTCAAAGAGTGTTTTTCCTATGTTTTCCTCTAAGAGTTTGATAATGTCTGGTGTTACATTTAAGTCTTTAATCCATTTGGAGTTTATTTTTGTGTATGGTGTCAGGGAGTGTTCTAATTTCATTCTTTTACATGTAGCTGTCCAGTTTTCCCAGCCCCACGTATTGAAGAAGCTGTCTTCTCTCCATTGTATTTTCTTGCCTCCTTTGTCGTAAATGAGGTGCCCATATATGTGTGGGTTTATCTCTGGGCATTCTGTCCTGTACCATTGATCTATATTTCTGTTTTTGTGCCAGTACCATTACTGTCTTGATTACTGTGGCTTTGTGGCATAGTTTGAAGTCGGGGAGCCTGATTCCTCCAACTCCGTTTTTCTTTCTCAAGATTGCTTTGTCTATGCAGGGTCTTTTGTGTTTCCATATGAATTGTAAAATTATTTGTTCTAATTCTGTGAAGAATGCCACTGGTAGTTTGATAGGGATTTCATTGAATCTGTAGATTGCTTTGGGTAGTATAGTTATTTTCACAGTATTGATTCTTCCCATCCAAGAACATGGTGTATTTCTCCATCTGTTTATGTCATCTTTGATTTCTTTCATCAGTGTTTTATAGTTTTCTGAGGACAAGTCTTTCACCTCCTTAGGCAGGTTTATTCCTAGGTATTTTATTCTTTTTGTTGCAATGGCAAATGGGATTGTTTCCTTAATTTCTCTTTCTGATTTTTCGTTGTTGGTGTATAGGAACGCCAGAGATTTCTGTGCATTAATTTTGTATCCTGCAGCCTTACCAAATTCATTGATTAGTTCTCGTAGTTTTCTGGTGGCATCTTTAGGATTCTCTATGTATAATATCATGTCATCAGCAAACAGTGACAGTTTTACTTCTTTTCCAATTTGTATTCCTTTTATTTCTTTTTCTTTTCTGATTACCGTGGCTAGGACTGCCAAAACTGTGTTGAATAAGAGTGGCGAGAGTGGACATCCTTGTCTTGTTCCTGATCTTAGTGGAAATGCTTTCAGTTTTTCATCATTGAGTATGATGCTTGCTGTGGGTTTGTCATATATGGCCTTATTATGTTGAGGTAGGTTCCCTCTGTGCCCATTTTCTGGAGAGTTTTTATCATAAATGGATATTGAATTTTGTCAAAAGCTTTTTCTGCATGTATTCAGATGATCATATGGTTTTTATTCCTTAATTTGTTAAAGTGGTGTATCACATTGATTGTTTTACGTGTATTGAAGAATCCTTGCATCCCTGGGATAAATCCCACTTGATCATGGTGTATGATCCATTTAATGTGCTGTTGGATTCTGTTTGCTAGTATTTTGTTCTGGATTTTTGCATCTATGTTCATCAGTGATATTGGTCTATAATATTCTTTTTTTGTAATATCTTTTTCTGGCTTTGGTATCAGGGTGATGGTGGCTTCGTAGAATGAATATGGGAGTGTTTCTCCCTCTGCAATTTTTTGGAAGAGTTTCAGAAGGATCAGTGTTAGCTCTTCTCTAAATGTTTGATAAATTCACCTGTGAAGCCATCTAGTCCTGGACTTTTGTCTATTGGAAGATTTTTAGTTACGATTTCAATTTCATTACTTGCGATAGGTCTGTCTATATTTTCTAATTCTTCCTGGTTCAGTCTGGGAAAATTGTATCGTTCCAAGAATTTGTCCATTTCTTCCAGGTTGTCCATTTTATTGGCCTATAGTTGTTTGTAGTAGTCTCTTATAATCCTTTGTATTTCTGCAGTGTCAGTTGTGATTTCTCCTTTTTCATTTCTAATTTTATTGATTTGTGTCCTCTCCCTTTTTTTTCTTGATGCGTCTGGCTAAGGGTTTATCAATTTTGTTTATCTTCTCAAAGAACCAGCTTTTAGTTTTATTGATCTTTGCTATTGTTCTCTTCGTTTCTATTTCATTTATTTCTGCTCTGATCTTATGATTTCTTTCCTTCTACTGACTTTGGGTTTTCTTTGTTCTTCTTTCTCTAGTTGTTTTAAGTGTAGGAATAGATTGTTTATTTGAGATTTTTCTTGTTTCTTGAGGTGAGATTGAATTGCTATAAACTTCCCTCTTAGAACTACTTCTGCTGCGTCCCATAGGTTTTGGGTTGTCGTGTTTTTGCTATCATTTGTTTCTATGTATTTTTTAATTTCTTCTTTGATTTCTTCAGTGATCTCTTGGTTATTTTGTAGTGCACTGTTATCCTCCATGTATTTGTGTTTTTTACAGTTTTTTTTTCCTGTAATTGATTTCCAATCTCATAGCATTGTGGTCAGAAAAGATGCTTGATACGATTTCAATTTTTTTAAATTTTCCGATGCGTGATTTGTGACCCAAGATGTGATCTATCCTGGAGAATGTTCCATGTGCGCTTGAGAAGAAAGTGTATTCTGCCACTTTTAGGTGGAATGTTCTATAAATATCAGTTAGATCTATCTGGTCTATTGTGTCATTTAAAGCTTGTATTTCCTTATTTATTTTCTGTTTGGATGATCTGTCCATGGTTGTAAGTGGGGTGTTCAAGTTCCCTACTATTACTGTGTTACTGTAGATTTCTCCTTTCATGGTTGTTAGCATTTGCCTTATGGATTGAGGTGCTCCTATGCTGGGTGCATAAGCATTTATAATTGTTATATCTTCTTCTTGGATTGATCCTTTGATCATTAGGTAATGTCTCTCCTTATCTCTTATAACAGTCTTTATTTTAAAGTCTATTTTATCTGCTATGAGTATTGCTACCCCAGCTGTCTTTTGATTTACATTTGCATGGAATATCTTTTTCTATCCCTTCACTTTCAGTCTGTATGTGTCCCTAGGTCTGAAATGGGTCTTTTGTAGACAGCATATATATGGGTCTTGTTTTTGTATCCATTCAACCAGTCTGTGTCTTTTGGTTGGTGCATTTAATCCATTTACTTTCAAGGTTATTATCAATATATATGTTCCTATTACCACTTTCTTAATTGTTTTGGGTTTGCTTTTGTGGGTCTTTTGTGTTTCCCGCTTAGAGAAGTTTCTTTAGCATTTTTTGTAAAGCTGGTTTGGTGATGCTGAATTTGCTTAGCTTTTGCTTGTCTGAAAAGCTTTTGACTTCTCCATCAAATCTGAATGAGATCCTTGCTGGGTAGATCAATCTTGGTTGTAGGTTTTTTTCTTTCATCACTTTAAGTATATCCTGCCACTCCCTTCTGGCCTGCAGAGTTTCCACTGAAAAATCAGCTGATAACCTTATGGGGATTCCTTTGTATGTTATTTTTTGTTTTTCCCTTGCTGCTTTTCATATTTTTTCTTAGAATTTAATTTTTGTTAGTTTGATTAATATGCATATTGGTGTGTTTTTCCTGTATGGGACTCTCTGTGCTTCCTGGACTTAGATGACTATTTCCTTTCCCATGTTAGGGAAATTTTCAACCTAATCTCTTCAAATATTTTCTCAGACCCTTTCTTTTTCTCTTCTTCTGGGACCCCTATAATTCCAATGTTGGTGCGTTTAGTGTTGTCCCAGAGGTCTCTGAGACTGTCCTCAATTCTTTTCATTATTTTTTCTTTATTCTGCTCCTCCGCAGTTATTTCCACCATTTTGTCTTCCAGCTCACTTATTCGTTCTTCTGCCTCCGTTATTCTGTTATTGATTCCTTCTAGTGTATTTTTCATTTCAGTTATTGTGTTGTTCATTTCTGTTTGTTCTTTAGTTCTTCTAGATCTTGGTTAAACATTTCTTGTATTTCCTCAATCCGTGCCTCCATTCTGTTTCTGAGATTCTGAATCAGCTTTGCTGTCATTACTCTGAATTCTTTTTCATGTAGATTGCCTATTTCCTCTTCATTTATTTGGTGGTGTAGGTTTTACCTTGCTCCTTCATCTGTGATATATTTTTTTGCCATCTCATTTTTTTTTTTTTTTTTTATGAGTAGGATTGTGTTCCTATCTTCCTGGTTGTTTTGCCAGAGGCTTCCAGCACTGGAGTTTGTAGGCTATTGGGTAGACCTGGGTCTTGGTGCTGAGATGAGGAACTCTGTGAGACCTCACTCCGACGAATATTCCCTGGCATGTGAGGTTCTCTGTTAGTCCAGTGGTTTGGACTCGGAGCTCCCACCACAGGAGCTTTGGCCCAACCCCCGGCTCATGAAACAAGATCCTGTAAGCCATGTGGGGCGGCCAAAAAAAAAAAAACTAAACTAAAAGAACAATAACAAAGTAAAAAATAAAATTATACTAGGAAACTAACAGATATGTTAGAAAGAATATAAAAATAAAAATATAGATGGATCAGCAACCAGAAGGTACATCAATACCACAATAGTAAAAAAGGAGGAGGAGGGAAAAGAAAAAAACAAAGGGTAGGGGCGGGGGAAGGCCTTGGCTGTGGAGGGCGGGGCCTAAGCAAGGGTGAGGTTTGGGCAGTGGGCGGGGCCACTGCTCAGGACCCACAGAGATGGAAAAGGCCCTGGGGGACATGGCGGAGTGGGGCTTAGGCTCAAGAAACAGAAGGGGCCCAGATGTGCCCCCCACCCCTGGGCTCAGAGGGCAGGGGACCTCACCTGGGAGCCCAGCAGGCTTCCTGGGCTAGAGTGGGTGGGGCAAACGCCCTCCTCTCCTCTCCTGCTCCTCCGCTCTGGGAGGGCCCCTCCTGCTTGCCTCTCATGATATCCGCAGCCTCAGGGGCGCTGATCCTGTCTGGCCTCCGCTTCTCCTCCCCCCTCAGTCCCCCTGCGTCCTACAGTTTCACTCTGGGGTTCCTCCCATCTCCTTGGGCGTCCGAGTCTTCCACCAGTGGCTGGCAGGCACCTTAGTTGTGGGGAGATGCTAATTCCGTGTCTTCCCATACCACCATCTTGACCCCGTCTCTCTATGTTGCTGATTTTGGACAGTGAAAGTAGCATTTGTTATTTAAATATATTAAGTATCAGTACATACAGCTGTCTTATTCTTTTTGTTTTTTAAATTTATTTATTTTTGGCTGCGTTGGGTCTTTGTTGCTGCACATGGACTTTCTCTAGTTGTGTCGAGCAGAGGCTACTCTTCGTTGTGGTACGTGGGCTTCTCATTGAGGTGGCTTCTCTTGTTGCCGAGCACAGGCTCTAGGCGTGTGGGCTTCAGTAGTTGTGGCACATGGGCTCAGTAGTTGTGGCTCACGGGCTCTAGAGCACAGGCTCAGTACTTATGTTGCATGGGCTTAGTTGCTCCGCAACATGTGGGATCTTCCTGGACCAGGGCTCGAACCTGTGTCCCCTGCATTGGCAGGCAGATTCTTAACCACTGCGCCACCTGGGAAGTCCTGTTTTATTCTTTCTAATAGCTACATTTTATTATGTAAAGAAATTATTGTAAATCTTTCACCTACTTATAGTAAAAGCATAGAAATTCCTGTTCAAAAGAAAAAAAAAAAAGTAGCATTCGTCCCAAGTTTACAGCATGTATAGTTAGTTGTTCTGCTTATATGGTTGCTGTGATCTATTGATAAATTGAAATCGTCTGAAACTCCTCCCCTTTCCATTGCAGCCCATAATGCTACTATTATCCTTCTCTGTCAGTTAGCATCCATGTGATTTTAGCCCTTCTCCTGATTTGTCACTCTTGTATTCATTTAAATATTTCCCCACTATGTATGTTTCTCACCCTGTCATTTTTCTAGTGTATCAGGTTTAATTATGGGTTCAATAATAGTGAGAGGAACTAGCTTCCCTCGGGCAACTACTCACTTAGATCCTTTTTCTTTGTTTCTTAAATACCAAATTATTTTGCCTCACATGGAACATTTTTGCATTGAATTCAAATATAGTTGTATT
Source organism: Aethalodelphis obliquidens (assembly GCF_003676395.1). Taxonomy (NCBI): domain Eukaryota; kingdom Metazoa; phylum Chordata; class Mammalia; order Artiodactyla; family Delphinidae; genus Aethalodelphis; species Aethalodelphis obliquidens. Next base: position 38,939,531 of record NW_020837952.1, on the reverse strand, counting down.
GGTTTGGGAAAACATTCAAATATACTTACTAATATGAACATGCATGATTAAAGAACCTATTATGCATATTGCTATAATTTTGAGAAACCGGGGGTAGGATGAAATGGCATTATTTAAAATTCAAGACTTTATCTGGAGAGAGGTGTATAAGAAGTTTAGCACATGTGCTAAGGAAAGAGTTGGTCTAAAAAGATAAATCACTGAAAAGAATGAAATTGGCCTATTTTTATTAAAAGTAGTTAAGAAGCTTTTTTAAAAAGAAAGGTACATTTAACAGGAGTGATAACCCAGAGGGTATAAAAGCAGATTTATAATTTTCTAAAGTCAGTACAATTCTCTGTTTATAAGAAGCTGGGAAGTAAGTACTTTGATTGTTTTAGGAATGATTTATGTGTTGCAACTTTATTTAAAGCTTGTCTGCTGTATTTGTCCTTAGAGGAATGTTTCAACAAAACGTGCTCGCTGTTTAAGATGTGTTTAGGCAGTAGTTAGTGGCTCCGAGCATAGAAACTGGAAATGTTCATTGTGAGGTCTGTTGTAGAATTTCTGTTTTGTGGGATATCATATAGTTTCCTGTCAGCCTAACATTGTAAATTCCCTGTAGACCTTCACCACATTCAAAGCGGGTGCCATCATTTTTTTAAATAAACACGATGTTGGCTTTGATGTTAAACCAAGAGCTAGAGGCTTCCCTGGTGGCGCAGTGGTTGGGAGTCCACCTGCCAATGCAGGGGACACGCGTTCAAGCCCTGGTCCAGGAAGATCTCCCATGCCGCGAAGCAGCTAAGCCCGTGCGCCACAACTACTGAGCCTTCGCTCCGGAGCCCGTGAACCACAACTACTGAGCCCGCGTGCCACAACTACTGAAGCCCGTGCACCTAGAGCCCGTGCTCCACGAGAAGAGAAGCCACCGCAATGAGAAGCCCGCGCACCGCAACGAAGAGCAGCCCCTGCTCCCCTCAACTAGAGAAAAGCCCATGTGCAGCAATGAAGACCCAACGCAGCCAAAAAATAAACAAACAGATAAATAAATTTATAAAAAAAGAGCTAGATTTCTTAAATTTTCACATTTGTCAGAGCCCATCTCAGTAGCAGATCTGTTTGTGTGTCTGTATAATCATTTTTTAAAATAGACTATTTTAGGGCAGTTTTAGGCTCACAAAAAACTTCATTGGAAGGTACAGAGATTTCCATACACCCTGTCCCCACACATGTACAGCCTCCCCTGCTGTCAACATCCCCCAACAGGGGGTACAATGTAGGGGGAACCTACACTGATACGTCATTATCACCCAAAGTCCCTAGTTTACATTAGGGTTCACTCTTGTATATTCTGTGGCTTTGGACAAGTGTGTAATGACATGCATCCACCTTTAATTATAGTGTCATACAGAATAGTGACACTGCCCTAAAAATCCTCTGCCTATTCATCCTTCCCTCTCCCCACCCATACCCAATCAATGTTTAAACTAATTTCAAGCCTACCCTGTGCAAAGTTGTCCATGTGCCCATTCCTTGAGCCTGGTGGGAGAGGGAAGGACAGTTTGTCACAGTACCTGGAATTCTAGGAGATGTTCCCTGGTGTTGTGGGAAGAGGTGTGGTAGGATGTTGAGGGCAAGGCAGAGCCGTCCTGAGCTGGAGCGAGACAGACAAGAAGGAGGGCAACACCAGGACAGGTGTGGGCACAGGAGTGAGCAGAACCCTCTGAAGAAGCAGCCTGTTTAGTGGCATCTCTCTTCATTGTATGATGCTTTCGTGCTGACGAAGCACTTTATTTTCCTAGTGCGGTAACTTATCTGAGCCAGTCCTATGCCATAGGCATCGTTATCCCTGGTATATGGGTCGAATTGAAGCTCAGACACTTTTCCCAAGGTCACAGCTAGTGAAGGAGGGAGCTGAGCTCTCTTTGCCTTTGCCTTCTCCTGCCTTTTAATCTACTTCCACTCAGCTCGATGTCCTAAGCAGTTTCTCCTCTGGTCATCCAGCACTCAACGCCCCCTGTACTAACAAAATAACTAGCACGTTTAGGTGATGGAGACATTCGTAAATACGTCAGCTCATTCCTTGCCCTGGTTATTTGCATATTTGAATCTTTGGAAATCTTATGGGACCCTGTTGTTATTTTGCACACCCATTGTTATTTGATGTCTGAAGATGTACATACAGAAAATAGAACTGATTATATTAAATGTGTGACCAATCCGGCATATTCCCAAGTGTCACTTTAGGGAAAACACCAAGTCTGTATTTCCTTAAAAAGAGAGGTGGACAAAATTTTTGATGAGTTAGATTATAGCTAATAATGAAAGATACTGCCACACAATGAAGCAGTGCTTTCCGATTTTGAATCATACATGGACCTCTAATAGAAAAAATTATCGTGGACACCTGAGAACACCCATAGTCACAATTTAACCAAGTAACTTCAAATCTTCATAGCAGTTCATGATAGTAGCTTTTGTTAATTTACAGTCATAAGGTTGCAGATTACCTGCAGCCCTACATACAGAGCTACCTTCTGATAGGTATGACCATGAGATGTAGGAATTTATAGGACACAGAAGGACCATGGCAGTGCCAAACAGCACCTTCTGGGCTTTCATCGCTGTGGAATGACAGCTAACATGTTTTGAGCATTTACTGTGTACTATGCTATGTGCCAAATGCTTTGCATTCACTATCAAACATAATTGTTGCAACACCCAGTAAGACAGACACTATTGTCCCTGCTTAACAGATGAGGAAACTGAGGCTCAGAGTGACTAAAAAACTAGCAGCATCATGAAGTGGGTAATTGTGGGCTGTTTGTTCAGCCCCAAGCTTGTATGACTCGAGCCTACGCTGGTAACCACTCCCCTGTGCTGTAACGGGAGGACTGAGCGATTGCCTTCTAGTTACTCGGTAGCTCCCAGCTCCTGCGAGGCAGATGACTCTCCTGGAGCCCTAAAAGGGGTCACTTAGCCCTAGGACTGGAACAGTCAGTACCGCCGTTGCAGATTACCACAGTTGCAAATCGTGCGTTTACACCTTTGCTCTTTGGACATATTATGGTGAGGATGGTTACCTGAAGCCGATATCCTAGATCTTTGAAAACACATGGGCTGACAGATTTATGGTTGAACAGAATGGAAAGCTATTAACTAAAGAAACTTCTACACCCTCCCCGGCTCCCTGAGCTTCTTGGGCTGTATAATCGGCAATTGGTTTGGCTGAGTAGTTCTCAGCTTTTTTGCTCGGCTCTGAGATGGTGAGGTCCCTGGTGGCTTCTGCCCTGTGCTCTGGAGTATCTGCTACCAACCGTCTGTGATGGCTACTCTCAAATTCCTCTCCTTGCTAAGCCAGCCAGAATTTCTCCCCTGCCAGGCCTTTAACTTGACCAAAGAAGTTAACGGGAGCGAGTATCAGCCATGTGTTGGTGGTGGTTACACCACTCTGGGCCAGGTATGGGAATTGGATTTTTTTTCTTCTGTTCTGCAAGAAGCAAAGTCATGCCTCAGTCTCTACTCATAGTTAAGGGACTCCATTTACTAAAGGAACTCTCAGAGGCCTGGATTCTACTCTGATCTCAGACAGTCCACATTACAAACAGTGGTGCTCTCCAAGCTGGGTGTTTCCTCCCCAGAGTGGTTTTGATTGCTCTTTCATCATCACAGTTCCCTGTGGTTTGAAGCCCAGGTCCTCTTAGCTGCAGGGAGCAGAAAACTATAAGACAGACCCCCAACATTCGGGCCACAGGCGGGACATAAACACCCGCAGTGGCTCAAGCCCGCAGGAACTCGAACAGAGGCCTGAATTCACAGAGAGATGGCTTTCCCCAGACACGGGAGTCAGAATTTTTCCCAGGTGATTTCCTGGTATGCATAGGGTTTCCCCTTATCAACAAGAAGCAGTCACCTAAGAGTTGATGAAAACCGTATATAGAGCTGGAAGGGAGGAGGCCCATTCATCGTTCAACAAGCACTTCTCAAAGGAGAAGCTGGGAAGGACCCAAGGAGGCTGAAGGCTGGCGGCTGGCTCTCCTGGCTAGTGGAGGGCGGGCAGCAGCGTGTCGCTGGCCCTTGAGAAGGAAGGATCCTGACCGGTCAGCCCAGTGGGTCTCCTGGTGTCCGGTTCCCAGAGTGGGCTCACGGTCTCCCTGAGAGCACTGGACTCCGCCCAGGCTCCTGGCCAAGCTGGGGGATGCTCCTCTGGCTCCCTCAGTCACAGGCCTGTCCTACAGGGGATGGACTGAGCCATGCAGCTGGTCAGAGCATTTCAGCTCCTGGGCAGCTCTCTATATTTGAATGGAAATCAGCACATTTGCTGCTTCTTGTCAGCAGGTCTTGTCAGAGTTGGGTTAGCATGAATCATTTTCACAGGTGCGGTCACCTAATAGACTAATCAAGCAGATTCTGAATGACTGTGTGACGTGTGGGCAGGCCAGCCTGAAACTCTGGGGGCTTTCTTCCTACCCGCAATCTGATGAACCCGGGGAAAATGTTTAACCTCTCTGAACTTCCCTGTCCTAACCTGGAACATGCCTAGGGTGGTAAGGCTTAGATAAAGTGCTTGGAACAGGGTCTTCAGTCATTTAATGTATTTATTGAGCACCTACCATGTGTCAGGCACTGTTCTAGGCACAGAGATATGAAACAATGTCCCTCTCCTCGCGGGGGTTACGCTCTAGTGGGAGGAGACGATGACAAACAAAAATAGAATATTTGGCAGCAGTAATGGCCGTGCACTGAGCATTTAACCTAAAATTAAAACTTACCTTGATACTCTTAGAGAGGAAATGAACTTTAAAAAAAAAAAAAATCTTTATTTATTTATTTATTTATGGCTGTGTTGCGTCTTCGTTGCTGCCCGCGGGCTTTCTCTAGTTGCGCGGAGTGGGCGCTACTCTTTGTTGCGGTGCGCGGACTTCTCATTACGGTGGTTTCTCTTTTTTTTTTTTTTTTTTCGGTAAGTGGGCCTCTCACCGTTCTGGCCTCTCCCGTTGCGGAGCACAGGCTCCGGACGCGCAGGCTCAGCAGCCATGGCTCACGGGCCCAGCTGCTCCGCGGCATGTGGGATCTTCCCAGACTGGGGCACGAACCCGTGTGCCCTGCATCGGCAGGCAGACTCTCAACCACTGCGCCACCAGGGAAGCCCAGGTGGCTTTCTTGTTGCAGAGCACGGGCTCTAGGCGCGCGGGCTTCAGTAGTTGCAGCACTTGGGCTCAGTAGTTGCGGCTCGCAGGCTCTAGAACGCAGGCTCAGTAGTTGTGGCACACGGGCTTAGTTGCTCCACGACATGTGGGATCTTCCCGGACCAGGGCTCGAACGCGTGTCCCCTGAACTGGCAGGTGGATTCTTAACCACTGTGCCAACAGGGAAGTCCCCTCACCATGTTTCTTAAAGTTATAGTCTCCACTCCACTCTCCCCGGACTTCTTAATCCACTAAAAACTAGTATAAGCCCCCAAACTTACAGAACACTTCTCTCCAATGACCCGTTTGCTTATCTGATGCATCCTTTGCAGCCTGTATCTTTACTTAATTCCTACATCGTTTGCCACTGTGATGCTCACACTTGGCCAAAACGTTTTGCTCTCATTGGGTGTTTCCTTGCTGCCACTCTTCTGCTTCTCCTACCACATCTCGACCATTCGCTAGTCTTCTTTGGCTGCATTATCTACATTTCACCTGCTTTGTACAGACTCCCCGTGACTCAGCCATCATCTCTGACTAATAACTACCAGCTCCATGTAGTGAGTACCTGCCTGTTTTTTTTAGCCACAAACCCGTATTTCCAATGACTCACCCTTCGTCTCTACAGAGATATCCTTAGGGCACCTCAGATCACAAAACCAAGCTCGGTGTTTTGCCGAGTTCCTGTTCACTTCCTAATTTCATAAAGACACCACTACCATCCACTCACCCACCCAAACCAGAAACCTCAGAGCTCTCCTCCTTTTCCTCACCAGCGCCACCAAGTCGTATCAATTCCACCTTCTCAATAAACCTGCAAATTGTTCACCTCACTCTATCCCACTTGCTACTACTGTGGTTCAGGGCACCATTATTTCTCCCAGGACAGTTGTAACAGGTTCCTCAGTGGTTCCCCTGGCCTGGTTTTGACACCCCCCCCCCAACCCATGTGACTGCCAGTGTGATCTTTCTAAAATGCAAATCAGATCACCCTGTTCCACTGTTTAAACCCTTCAGGGGTTCCCACTGCCCACAGGGTCAAGGCTGAATTTCTGAACAAAGCTGCATGAGGTCCTTGATGTACTGGAGCCAACCCAACTTCCCAGCCTCCTGCCCCAGCTCCACACATCCGGCCCTGAACCCACTTTGCTATTTCATACCCTCAGGCAATGCCTGAGTGCTTTCTTCTGCCTGTGATCACATTTCTTCTCCTTCCTTTCCTCATGACCCTCTCACATATCTGCTTTGTGAAGACCTCCTGCGCTTCCCTTCCCCACTCTGTATTCTGTAAAGGAATGCCCTGTTATGATCCCTTTATCCTAGTGATCAGGGAGGGTTTGGTTTACGTCTGTCCCAGTAGTAGACAGTGAGTTCCTTATAGCCCGAGCCATTTTCTCCTCATCTGGTTCTTCCCCTGGACCTCACTGAGTGCCACGCATGTGGGTGGTAATCAATAGATTCAATGAACGAAGAGGCCAGATAATGTAACAATGGAGCTGCCTTCCTTCCCCACTAGATTGTGAGCACTTGGTGGGCTGCATCTCTTTCTTCTGTATCTGCGGTTCCTGGACAATTGGTGTTTAATACATATTACTGAGTATGGAATCAGGGTTACTCACACTTTCTACTAGAAACCCCTCCCAATGCAAAAAGATGAGGATGTCTAACGGGAACAATGCCGCTTTTGGAAAGCTTCCCTTCAGCTTGACTTTCCCTCGTCTGACCGTCACCTCACCCTGCCATTCTCCCAGTATCAGAAGGAAGTCTGGGGCCATAAAGCGCGTCTCATAAAACTTCGCTGGGGTCTGAAGTCCACATGGCTGAAAATAGAGCACACCTCGGAGCCCAGCCCTACTGGCGTTTGGTACTGGTGGCTTTTATCGAAATGGTGACCACATTTCTGGAATCTAAACAAGGAAACATGAACTTTGATAAAGAAAAACAGTTCCTGTCACCAAGCATGTCATTTACCCGGCACAGGGCCTGGGGGGTTTATGGATTATGTCACCTCTTCCCCACCACAGCCCTCTTCTCGTCTTACACGTGGAGGAACTGAGGCACAAACTTGGCGGGGCTGGAAGGCAGAGCCTCCTCTGTCTGACTCCACATCATCAGGCCATGATGGGTCCCACCATCAGGGGCGTGAGACTGTCTGGGACGCGCCCTGGGGATCCTGAAATAGAAGAATGTCTGGGATTTCAATGATTTCTCAGGCCAGGAATTATGAATTTCTGATTTCTGAATTTTCTAGGACGTTTGGAAGCCATTATCTCAGAATAGGGGGGCTAGATGTTCTAGGGAGGGGCCCAGCTTCCAGCTATAGTCAGGCGGCCCCCAGAGGCTGGCCCATATCTCCAGAGCCTCTTTGGATCTCCAGGGGCTGCAGCCCCCCATTCAGCACAAGGAGGTCTAGGTCTGCTTGGAGGTCCCAGTGCTCTGTATTTGTATATGTATATGCCCTATTAGTACACAAATAAAATAACTATGTAGTATATAACCACACCGATTCTATACTTAGGGATATTTAGTTCATATATGTAAATAGAATTTATTGGGTTTTTAAAAAATTTTTAAATGATCACAAACTTAGAGAAAAGTTGGACGTTTAGTACAAAGAATTTTATTTTTCCTCAACCGTTTGGGAGTAAGTTTCCAACCTGAAGTCCTATCACCTACAAACCCTTTATTGTGTGATTCCTAAAAATAAGGACATTCTCCTACATGACCACAATACAACCATCAAAATCAGGAAGTTAAATAGATGTGTTACTGACATCCCATCCTCAGACCCCATTCAGGTTTCACCAGTTGTCCCAATAGTGTCTTTTGCAGCCAGAGGATCTGGTCCAGAAGTATGAACTGCATTTAGTTGTCTTTTTTGTCTCCTTCTGTCTGAAACAGTTCCTCCATCTTTCCCTGACTTTCATGATCTTGGAGCATTTGAAGTTTACAGTTATTTGTATAATGTCCCCCAAGCTGGTGTTTCCTTATGATTAGATTCAGCGTATCCACCTCTGGCAGGAATATCACAGAAGCGACGCCGTGTTCTCACTGCATCCTATCAGATGGGCTGCAGTTTTGCTGTGTCTCATTATGGATGCTTTTGCTTTGAACTCTTTTTTTTTTTTTTTTTGAACTCTTGATTAAGGTGATGTCACTGTAAAGACATTTTTTCCCCTTGGTAATTAATAAGTATTTCGTGGGAAGGTACTTCATACCTCCTGTTCCTCAGCAAACTTTCAATGTATTCATTAATTTACTTCTCTCAGTATGGGATCATGGCTTTCTGTTTTATCCAAAGGGTTATAATCCATGATGCTGACTGTTCATTTTAATGACATGCTGTCCCCTGAGTGGCGAGTGGGAGCTCATTCACGCTGTCTCTTGTGTCCTTTTGGCGCGTCCTCATCATCCTCTGAGCACCCTTTGTTTTTTGGCACAAGGTGTTCCAGGTTCGTCTTGTGCTTTCCCCACCCTAGACCTGCAACTGGCAGTTTTTTCAAGGAATCCGGATTCCTTTTAGTGGAAAACAGTATGGAAAAGCCAAGCTCTGGGTGCTAGCTTTGCTAGCTTTGCTCTTTGCCATCGGAGTGTCACCACTCGCAGGCCCTCTCAGTGGACAGAAGTAGGGAACACACGCATTTGTGCGTGTCCCCCAGATTCATGTGTCAAAGCCCTAACCTGAGGTGATGGTATTTGGAGATGGGGCCTTTGGGAGGTGATTAGGGTTGGATGAAGTCATTAGAGTGGTTTCCTCATGATGAGATCAGAGGCTTCGTAAGCAGAAGGGGGCGCATGCACCGAGGAAAGGCCAGGTGAGCACACGGTGAGGAGGTGGCCATCTACAAGCCAGGAAGAGGGCCCTCACCAGACATCAAATCTGTACCCTTGATCTTGGATTTCCTAGTTTCCAAGAACTGTGAAAAAAAACCCTATTAAGCCACGCAATTTATGGTATTTTATTGCGGCAGGCTGAGCTGACTAAGACAGCATCTATATTTGCTTATATATGTATATTCACATAGATATACATTTAGATCTCTGCTTATTTCTGTATCTATCTGTACGTTGAAGACCATGAGTTTACACCAACCCTTCTGACCCCAGTCCAACCCCATGAGCGCATTCAAATTGTCTTCCTTTCTGTATTTGCACACCCTTCTCCAACAGTGAAACACTGCCTTCCATTGTCTCTAATATACCTACTCACTTGCCCAACCCCCATGTGTAACTGACTCCCCATCTCTGCTTCCCACCCCTCCCAGATGTGGGTGGGTTTGGGGTGCTGGCACTCAACGCCAGGCTGCCTCTCCACTGGGTCTCTCTCCTTACCCTGCTGCAGTCTCAGGCACACTGACCGGGTCACCCCAGTGCATGGATGTCCTCCCCACCCTGCTCTGGCTGTGATGCACGAGGAAGCCCTCCTCACCCTCCGGGGCTGTGATTGCCTCTGCCAGGCTACCCCTCCACCAGGTCCTGTCCCCCTGCTTGAGCTGTGCCACCTTGCTCTAGGCCATCCCCTTCCCCCCACGGAGCCCGACCTTCTGTGTCCACTCATCACTCATGGCTTTGGAACCAAACTGTTCAGGGAGGGAAGGGCAGGAAACAGGGAGAGGGAGGGCATTTTACTGTGTGTGTGTGTGTGTGTGTGTGTGTGTGTGTGTGTGTGCGTGTGTGTGTGTTTTCCTGGTTATTTTAGTAATACATGGTGATCTGGAAATACAGAATAAACAAACAAAAAGATGTTTTAAATCTCCATTAAATCTTCCATCCAGAGAAAACTATTATTATCCTTTTCCCTCTAAAAGTGTCAAACAAACAAAAAATAACAACAACACTATTCAGTTTCTCTGGCTGAAAAAGGAACACATGCATATGGCTGGAAACTTCAGGAATCACGCCCCCTGCCGCCTCCCCCATGCCCAGGGCCCCTCCCCAGAGGCAGCTGCTGATACCCATGTCTTGTGTATCCACCCAGCTATTTTCTATGCATATATAACATGTGTGTGTTTTATTTTCTTTCAGCCGTATTGGACTTTGACCTTTCTGACATTTCCTGTTAGTCTTCTTCCTCTGCATATATATAATTTAACAAAATATGAACATTTTCCTATGTTCCTATATTTGTATTCTTCCAAAGTATCATTTTAAAAAAATATTTATTTATTTGTTTATCTATTTTTGGCCGCGTTGGGTCTTAGTTGTGGCACGTGGGATTTTTCGTTGCAGCATGTGGGCTTCTCTCTAGTTGTGGAGAGCAGGCTACAGAGAACATGGGCTCAGTAGTTGTGGCACGCAGAATTAGTTGTCCCGCGACATGTGGGATCTTTTTTCCCCAACCAGGGATTGAACCCGCATCCCCTGCATTGGAAGGCGGATTCTTAACCACTGGGCCACTAGGGAAGTCCCTCAAAGTATCATTTTAAAAGGCTGTATAATTTTCCATCGTATGCATGTTTCACGTGTTGGATCTCCTGTGGTTGGACGTTTCTAATTTTTTACTGTTACAAATCACCAGCTTTGACTTTATCGTGTCAGGAGAGTCATGAAGCCAGCTGAAGTGGTTCAGCTGCTTTCCATGCCTGGTGATAGACTACTGAGCTGAAACAATAGAGGTTTATTTTTCTCACTAAGAAGCATCTCAGAGGTGGGCAGCTAAACCAAAGTTTTGAGCAAGTTGTCAGAATACAAAAGATGAAATTCCAAAGCCAGGTCACTCTAGTAGAACCTCCAAAGGGAGTGATTGGGAACCTCTCCTTGTGCTCCTGAGCCCCTCACCAATTCCAGAACAAAAAAAGGATTGAGAGAGGGGCAAGAAAGAGGGTGTTCTTGAGTTCTTTCTTTCCTTGGATTTCTTCTGATGTGTCTGTGGTGGGTGTTCTACTGCCCTCACCTGAAAGCAGGTCCCCAAGAGGACTTTGACTGACAAGTAAGACGGCTGAAGTAGCCTGTGGCTGCCCGGGAGAGGAGGGCTGTGTCGGGGTCAGCTACAGAGACGCCCAGTGTTTCCCATGGGCCTGACGTGGCCACGCCGCAGACAAATCTGTGTGGTATGAGTCGGATTGAGCCAGTGGGTGGAGCTGGGGGGCAGCACAGCAGAAGGAAGCTAGAGGTGGGCACAGCCTTCCTGTGGCTGAGGAAGGAGCCCTCAGGTCAAGGGAACTGCAGGCATCCCCAGGGATGGGAAGCTTCTAAGAGCACACAGAAAGCACCCACAAGAAGGTCAGCTTTCACCTCTGCCAGGACCAGAGAGCCACAGCCGGCTGACAGCAGGACCTGTTCAGTGGCCTTAGCATTCATCACCCCACACCCTGACCCTAGGCAGGTAGAGATAAGCGTTGGGTGAAGGAGGAAGAGCGTGAGGTGGAGAAAGAGAGAAGCCAGCCTTGTGGCCCCTCCACCTCGGGCTTTGGGCCTGACACAGGCCTGGTGATGGAGGGGAGATTTGACGCAAAATCAGGTTCAGATTTAGTCTTTGGCCATTTTAATTCCAAAATTGCAACCGTGTTTACTATAGGAGGAGACTTTAGATCGTTACCTAACGGTGAGGACAAAAGTCATGGGTCTGCCAGAGTTTTCATCTAGGAATAGGGAGATATTATCCCCACTGAATAGTTTCCAGGGATGGTGGGAAACAATAGTAGAGTTCATTTTTATCACATCTCATGAGCAGTGTGCTCAACATGCCAGTTAGAAGCAGAGTAAAAGTGGCTTAAGCAACAAGGATTTATTTTCCTCACCTAAAAAGAAGTTGGGAGGTAGGTGGCTGCAGGGATAGTTCATCAGCTCAGTGAAGGCCAAGGGCCAAGCTCATCCCATCCTTCTGCTCTGCTGAGCCTCAGTTATGGCAGTGATGTCTGCCCTCCTGACCATAAGATGGCTGCCCCAGACCCAGCCATCACATCCTCACACAGAAGAACACGACAGGAGTTGCAGGCTCTCCTCACTCCTTGCCTTGTACAGAGAGGAAAATCTCATCTCTCAGCCCCCAACAAGACCAACCTTATAACTCCTGGGCCAGAGTCAATCATATGGCCACACCTCACAACATGTTTCCTGAGGGAATAGTCTCCACTTCCTTGTTTCCTAAGGCTCCTCAAACCACGATAAAGTACAATCAGTGCCTCCCTCCCATAAACTGCTTTCAGTGAGGTCATCAATTACCTAATTGCCAAAACCAGTACATGTATTTCACAGCCCTGGTCTTACTTGATTTCTAGTTCATTCGACAGTGCAGATCTCTCCCTGCTCTTTGATGCTGTCTCCTCCCTTAGGGGGTCTCCTTAACACCATGCTCCTGGATGTCCTTTTACTTCTCCACCCCTCTTCAGAGTTCTGGGGCTCCATTATCTCCACTCTACCTGCTTTCTACACACTGTCTACGATTTCAGCATCACCTGTTTGACAGGTACTACCCCAATTACATAGTTAGTGCTTACCTCTTTTCTGGGCCATGGATCCAATTTTAGGTTTCCTATAAAATATCTGTATGTATACAGATGTCCCTAGAGCACCTCAAACTAAAAAAACTAAGGTCATTGTTCTTCCCTTATACCAGATCTATTCTTTCTGTACTCCTTGCTTCCACTGAAGTCACCACCACCACTACCACCTACCTAGTCACCCAAACTAGAAACCTCTGATCCGTCTTCCTCATCATTGCTACCATAGAGTCATGTCAATTCTACCTTCTAAATATGTCTCAGATTTGTCATGTTTCCATCTCAGCTGCCACTAGGTTGGTTATGGTTCAGTTTGTCCCAGGACAGTTGTAATAGCCTCTTTAACTACTGTCCCTTTCTCTTTATTCCCTGCCTTGTATGAGGATATGATGCCTGGAACTGTGGCAGCCATATTGTGACCATGAGGTGATGAGAGTGAGAACTGATAGCCAGCGTAAGGATGGCAGTAGAAATATGGAAAGAGGTTGTGTCCCTGTCAGCTCTGTTGAGCATCTGAGTCAATGCCAGGAATCATCTTCCTGCAGACTTCTTGTGGTGTGAGGTCATAAATGTCTTTCCCGCTTAAGCTCTCTTAGTGGCTGCTAATTACATCATAAGGCATTCCTAACTACACAGACAGTGGGAGGATAGAGGAAGCAGTATGAGCAAACTTGTGCCATGTTGTCATAGTGATCCTAAAGTGGCTATTTTAGTGTGAAGTGTATTTTTAGGTTGCTGGGGGGAGAAACAAATGATTAAATATTTAGTTTTTTATTGTTATCACTGAGTAATGTCTTTAACAGATATCATGTGCTTCTATCTATATGAACCCACACCCTGTCCTTTGTTGGTTTCCTTCCAGTTAGGACTGCAATTTTTAAGATAAAGTAGTGTTTTGAGTACCTTTGTGGAGGGTATTTTAATCTGGTCACATCAAACATCTGGGTCAAAATGGTCACATGAAATAGGCCTCCATCAAATGTGCATTTTGGGTAAAGACGTGTAGAGGCAGGAATATGTGGAGGAGGGTAAGGCTGCAGCAAGTGGTCCAGTTTGGCTGAGTGTGTGGGAACTGCCTGGAGCCTGGGTTGGGCTAACGTGGGAGCCAACTGAATGCAGAGAACGGGTGATGTGAGAGTAAGATGGGAGCAAGATATGTCAAATGCCTGGCTTAGGGAAGATGGGAACACTTTTTTCCCAGATTGAGCGGGGGAGCGCCATTTAGCTGGGGCATTCCTGGTCTCCTTCTCAACTAGCCTCTTTGCTCCCAGGGCACCTCTAAGACCTCTCTTAGGTCACCTATAACATGAAGCCCATAACATGACTGCCTCCACATCATACAGGGATCATGGCCATCTCCTGCGCTGAGCTCCAAAGACCATCTTGGGGTGTAGGAGTGGTAATCTGGTTGGAGGCCGGGGCTGGGGAACTGGTCTTGGAACTACAGGTGCTTCTAGTGGCTGCTCTTGTTTGCTTAGGGGAAGCACCAGGCAGAATCCCTACTGTGCCAGTGGCAGAGGCGACAAGGATGAGATCCAGCGTGTAGGGGACCCAGAGGCTAAGGGGGGCTCCGCAGAACTCTAGCCCCTTTGGAAGCATCCCTGTTCGTATTCAGAAGTGCACGTTGATTTGAGGATGTGTTGATGACTATCAGTTGAGCAATCGTGGGCATCCTGGCATCTTTACCACTGGTCAAGTTTGGGAATGAAGAATGACGCCTCCGTTACTAAGTTCAAAATCCCTGGGGCCAGCAGTCCAGACGTCACCCAGTTCTTAGTAACTACACCTCTGACGACAGTGGTCCCATCCCTGTGCCCCCAGCTTCCCCAGACTGCCCCTTCAATGCGGCTCTTCTGACCACTGTATTTTCCAGGCTTTATGAGGCAACACTAATTGTGGCTGGTTAATTATTTCTGAAGAAATTGTTTCAAGTCCCAGTGGTGAAGAGCTGCCCTTGAGCAAACAGAGAGAAATACACTTAATAAACATTCAGTCACTGTTGGCCACCAGAGAACCACCCGAGAAGTATCCTCTTTTGTTCATATCATTTCTTCTAAGATTCTTCTTTCCCTCAGAGAAGGGTGTTAGGGGACTGGGCCTTTGCCCCTTCAGACCTCGTCAGCATGAGAGTTCCGTGCACGTTTAGACTGCCGGTGGTCACCAGGGCTCAGTCATTTCTGCATCTGGGGAACCAGTAAGTTCCCTGCATACGGTCCTCCTCATTGCTGAGGTTGTAGCAGCCTCTAGGGGTTGCCACGGGTTACTGAGTGCGTGGGACCGTGTCTGGGATCAGTTTAAAGTGAGAGCACTTATTATTTCCTCTGTCCCCAGGGGGCAAAGATGATCTGATGGCTGGACCTCAGGACACCATCCTTTTCTGATCAGGGCCTGGAACTGGTTAGCAAGCATGTAAAGGAAGTGGAGGGGAGCAAAATTTGTCCCCCCAGAGTGTCTCTTTCCTATGCAAATTATCTCGAGCTGAAAACAATCATGACCCAAAAGACTCAGGAAGAAATGTTGACCTTCCCCCTCACTGGGGCCCGTCCCAGGAAGGGAGCCATACTGTAGATAACTGCAGTGTGAACCAGGGGTGGAGGAGGGAGGAACCTAGCAATGCCTGTTAAAATCCCCCTCTTGGCCCACCTTCTCTGCCTACCCAGGAAATGTTAGTTTACCAAACATCTGCTTTCCATCTCCATGTCAATTATCTGCTTCCCCTTTGAGGTTCCAAACCACTACCCCCAACATCCTCTTATGTCTTTAGCTGAAGATGGCATTTAAGGTGAGGGTTTTAGCCATTTTGGTGAGTTACACAGTTTTCCTGGCTCTCTCCCATGTATTTTTTTTTTTTTTTTTTTTTTGCGATACGTGGACCTCTCACTGTTGTGGCCTCTCCCGTTGCGGAGCACAGGCTCCGGACACCCAGGCTCAGCGGCCATGGCTCACAGGCCCAGCCACTCCGCGGCATGTGGGATCCTCCCGGACCGGGGCACGAACCCGTGTCCCCCCAATCGGCAGGCGGACTCTCAACCACTGCACCACCAGGGAAGCCCCCATGTATACATTTTTAAGTTTTGTTTGATTTTCTCCTGTTCATCGGTCTCATGTCAATTTAATTCTTAGACAAGCCAGAAGAACCTGGAAAAGTAGAGGAAAATGTCTTCTTCCCTGACAGAGGGAAACAGGTTGAACCTGTGGGCAGTCGGCTTGCCCAGATCCACCTGAGAATTACTCCAGCTATTGGTGTGCACACGCACGTGTACACACACACACACACACACACACACACGGCAATTCGCTCTGAATGGGGCATGCAGCCAAGTCATCACCCCTCTCACTGAAGCCCCCCGAGCTCCCCCAGTGCTTCCCGGGGTCCCAGTCTCCTCATTCTTCCCACACACGTGCGAGGCCCCAGAGATCTGTTGGGGACACAGCTTTGTCCTGAGTCCCTCAGCCAGGGTGTTCCAGGCTCTAGTTTTTAGGATTTATCCCAAAATCAGCTCCAATCTTGTCACTGTCTGCTTAAGAGCCTGCAGTGCTTTCCCATCACCACTGCGATGAGGGTGAACCTCCAGAAACACGGCTGCCAAGGCCCACTTTCCCCACTTGCCCACCCTCAGCCTGTCTTTCCTGACACAGCATCTCCACCTTCTTGTCTGGTGACGTCCTTTCAGTGCTCCCAACGCGGTGCCCCCTCTCGCTCCTGAGCTGCTATGACGCAGCCCCCTGGGCTCACAGCTCCACGTACCGCACGGCTTTTTAATAATTAGTTGCTAGTGGAGTGTGTGAGTTGAGTGTGTGTGTATGTGTGTGAGTGTGTGTGTCATCAGATACTTGGCAGGGCACCTGTGATTTGCCGGCTGCAGAGCCCAGAGCTCCTGCCTGCAGGACATCAAAGGAGGTTAAGACACAGCTCCTACTTTGATAGCATTTTACTTCCTAGTTGAGTGAATGAGACAGAAACACACAAAACAACTCGAAAAATTAAGTGTTAAACAATAGGTTGCAAACTGGTGGCCTGTGGGCTGAATGGAGCCCTTAAGTGTGTCTTGTTTGGCAATAACGATTTTAGCTAGCACGGGTTTTTTTCTCCCAGTTTTTTTTTTTTTCCTCCCAGTTTTTTTACTGTGGCAAAATGTACCTAACACAAAATTTACTATCTTGATCATTTTTACATGTACAGTTCAGTGACATTAAGTACATTCATATTGTGCAACCATCACCACCGTCCAGAATTCTTTTCATCTTGCAGAACTGAAACTCTGTTCCCATGAAACAGTAACTCCCCAACTCCCCTTCCCAGCTCCAGCCCCTGGCAACCACCATTCTATTCTCTATCTGTATGATTTAACTACTCTGGGAACCTCATATGAATTGAATCATGCAGTATTTGTCTTTTTGTCTCACCAGCTGTGCACAGGGTTCCAGTTTCTCCACATCCTTGTCAACAATTAATGTTCTGGTTTTTTTGATGGTAGTCATCCTAATCAAGTGGCCAGCACAATTAAGAAAAAAAAATTTTTTTTTTTTGCGGTACACGGACCTCTCACTGTTGTGGCCTCTGCTGTTGCGGAGCACAGGCTCCGGACGTGCAGGCTCAGCGGCCATGGCTCTCAGGCCCAGCTGCTCCGCGGCATGTGGGATCTTCCCGGACCGGGGCATGAACCCGTGTACCCTGCATCGGCAGGCAGACTCTCAACCACTGCGCCACCAGGGAAGCCCATCCCTGGCTTTATCCAGTATATGGAGGCTGCCAGCATTCCTTGGCTCGTGGCCCCCATTACTCTGTTTCTCTCATCACATCAACTTCTCTGTCTCTAAGTCTCCTGCCTCCTTCTTATAAGGACCTTGTGTTTACATTGGGCCCATCAAGATAATCCAGGATAATCTCTCCATTTCAAGATCCTTAACCTAATCACATGTGCAAAGTCCTTTTGCCATGTAAGGTAACACAGTCACTGTTCCAAGGATTAGGATATGGACATCTTTGGGGGGCGCCCCACTAGAGTGGTCACGTGACCCCAGCTGGCCCAATCTGAGTTTTTTGAGGGTTTCTCTTAAATGGCAAAGCAATGCAATGTGAGTGTGGAGTTGGTGGAGAGGAAACCTCCTGTGAGGTAGAAGTTTTAGTCTGCACTTGTAGAGCTAGAAACCAAGGTGTGGAGAGGACAGATAGAGAGTCCTGGCAGTGTTTCCAGCACTGGTCCCAGTTGTTCTTAAGACCAGCAGTTTGGAAATCGATATATCCTCCATTGGGTTTGTTTCAGTTGGGTTTCTGTCCCTAGAAATCAAAATCATCTTGACATTTACAGAGGCTATTTTATTTTATTTTATATATTTTATTGCGGTACGCGGGCCTCTCACCGTTGTGGCCTCTCCTGTTGCGGAGCACAGGCTCCGGACGCGCAGGCTCAGCGGCCATGGGTCACGGGCCCAGCCGCTCCGCGGCATGTGGGATCTTCCCAGACCGGGGCACGAACCTGTGTCCACTCCATTGGCAGGCGGACTCTCAACCACTGCGCCACCAGGGAAGCCCCTCAGAACCTATTTTAAATGAAGGCTAGGGACCTCCCTGGTGGTCCAATGGTTAAGACTCCGTGCTTCCAATGCAGGGGACGCGGGTTCGATCTCTGGTCGGGGAACTAAGATCCCACATGCTGCAGGGCGTGGCCAAGAAGAAAATAAAATAAATGAAGGCTAGGCAGTGGGGGAGGGGTGGGGAGACAGTGTGAGCAGAGGGGAATCTATCTCGAGGCTAATGACGCTTAAGTTTCAAGGCTACTCACTCATGAGTTCCTCCACCACTCTGGGTGGGAGTCATGTTCATAGATTTTTGCAGAGTTTTTAGGAGATGCATTAGCTGCAATTATTAAGACCACATCAGTCTCTTTCCATTTCAACTTCCCCTCGATTAAATCCTCCCTCCCCCCAGTTTTGACATGACCGTGGGCATTTTTGAAAACCAACTAGGGGGAAATTGAGCTGAGGATACATTTACAGTGTGTTAAATGGATATTTTTATGTGACTTCCAATTGTTTCATTAAGTTTACTCGTTGGCTGGGTGTAGGAATGGTTTTAGGAGTACTCCCACTGCCTGACTCACCCTGCCAGGTGACAAGAAGGTGCAGGGCTAGTGGTCATGTCACGATAAGACTGTGTCCCACGGTGCTCACCTCCAGAAATTTGTGGGAAGTGTAGGAGAAACAAGTTGGAAACGTACAGAGCTGAAGATTGGTCTGTTAAAAACTTCTTCCAATTATCAGATGTGGAAAATTGTGAAATGGAGGACTGAATTCTTGACTTCTGATCAAAATTGAAACTGTCCCCTGCAGGAATATACCAGATAAAGCTACAGAAACGTATTATACGTTTTTTTTTCTTTTTTGATGGAAATTGTGGCAAATGGAATTTAATCCTGTGGGAGGTAAACAATAGTGGACATGTCTGTATGGGAAGTCGCATGATTCATGTCTCCTAATGTATCGGACTACGTCTTACCAAGACATTACCAATAACAGGTCGTGAAGCTAAAAATCAACCTTTCTAAATGGTCAACCATGCTGGATAAAAACCTGAACTCTCTTTCCATTCCCCCTCTGGACAATGGTATTTCCAGCTTACTGTTGCATGAAGAGACAATCAAAGAGCATGCAGCCAAAAAGGAAGAAAACTAGTATTTTAGAAGTGTGCCAGGCAGCTCGTTAACACTAACGAATAGCTTATTTTTCTGTATTTTGTATTTTCCCACTTTTCAAAGTTTGTAATGATTTACTTTCTCCTATTCATTTTTGCCTTTAGTTTTGTACTTGTCATTCTGCATTCACGTTCTTTCAAAGAGTGAACCTGATTCAGGCCCCAGTAAACCTGGATCAGCCCCCATGCTCAGGCTGCAGTGACGAGGTGGGAATGAGTGGCCTGCCTGGAGCAGAGGTGGAGAAGAGGGGTGTCAGGGCTGGAAGTGGAGCAGGAAGGAGGATGGGGATCCGGGTGAGGGGAGGGCAGGTCCGTCGAGGTTGACGGTGCCTGGTGGGTTCTGGTCAAGCAGAGTGACGTTGAGAGAGGGGCTCCTTTTCTCGGGGAACAGATGCTTTGCAGCTGCTTCCACCTCCTGTACCTGTAATGAGTGGAGAGATGATTAAAGACTAAGACAGGTGGTAGGTTCTGGAATCCTGAAAAAGTCAAAAATTTGTCAACATCTCTGAAACAGACTTATAAGAGCTGACATGGAACAGATGAAGGTTCTCGCAGTGTGAGTGCTTTCCAAATCTCTCAGGATTCCTCAAGGAACAGGGTAGCCTCCCAATTCATCAGGAGTTGAGAGTGGATCCTAAAAGCTCCATCAGGGAAGCATCAACTGAAATGAAACTGGAAAAGGTGCATTTTCCAAGAATACTGGCAAACATATGATGACATAAGATAAAATGCAAATTAAAAGGTGGCAGTCACACACGTACATACACAGATGCAGAAATTAGACTAAAAATATAAAAGGCAGAAAACATACAATGGTTTTATCCAAAGACAAATGACATATAGGGGAAAATATCTGTAACTTATATCACAGCCAGAGATTAATTTTCCTAATATATCAGAGTTACTATACATCGATTTTTGAAAAACAACAATCTACTAGAAAAATAGGCAGTTCATGAGAAAGGAGATACAGATGCCGCTGAGACATATGGAGAGATGTTCAACCTTATTCACAATAAGAAAATGCAAAATAAGACAGCATTGCAATATCACTTTCCAGTGATCAGATTGGCAGAGATAAAAGAAAGTCTGTAAAGATGCAGGGAAACAAGCTTTCTCATAAGTTGTTGGTAGGAGTGTAGATGCGATTTCTGTGGAGAGCAGTTTGGCAATATCTCCCCAAATTACAAGCACATATATACCCTTTGACTCAGGAATCTGACTTCTAAGAATTTATCCAGTAGATGTGGTCACATACCCATGGTATGACATGTAGACAAGATTATGTGCAGCACTCTTTGCAATAACAAAAGATGGGAGACAACCCACATGTCCATCTAGAAGGGACCAAAGAAAGAAATTACTGTATACCCATACCTCGGAATATTACTCAGCTGTAGAAAGAGATAAAGAAGTTTGTTTTGTCAGCAGACATGAAATGATCATCAAGATATATAAAGTGAAAAAAGCAAGATGTAGAAGAAATATAAAGTACTCTATCTACTATTACTGTTTTAAAAAGGATGGGTGGGAGGAAGGTATCCCTGTGTGTATTGTTAGAACAAGAATAACATGTCAATAAAGTTACATCGGAAATTCATATATTAGTTGCCTCCAGAGGAAAGCTGTGGGTACCTGAGGGATGAGGATGGAAGTAAAGAGCCTTGTGCCTTCCCGAAAAAGAGTGGAGTCACAGTAATTGGGGTCAACTCAGCAAATGTTAATTGAGGGCTGGCCTTATGGGAGGCACGGTGGCAGGTGCCAGGGACCCAGCAGTTAGTAAGACAGACAAGTGCCCTGCCCTCACAGAACTTACACCCTAGTGAAGGAAACAGGCAACGAACAAATAAAATATAAAGATGGACAGACAGATGGAGGGGGAGAAAGGGAGAGACAGACAGATGGAAAGAGAGAGAAAGGGAGAAAGAGGAAGAGAGAGAGAGGAAGGCACTTTGTAGAAAATTAGAAATGGCATTGGAGAGTACATACAGGTGGGAGATCTATTATCTTAGACAGGATGGTGGTCAGAGAAGGTCTCCTGTCATCCAGGCATCGGGCTGAGCATCCAGGGGCCGCGTGTAAAGGCCTGAAGGAGGTAATTCTGAGCAGGCAGCAGGGAGGCCAGTGTGGCTCAAGCCGAGAGAGGGAGGGACTGTGACAGGTGGCTGAGCTGTGTCCCCGCATTGCACAGCCCTTCTCCAGGAGCTGTGCAGCCTGCCTGGGCACTGGTGGTGGTGTCAACTCCTCAGGGTTCCTGGGAAAGACCAGCCCCCTTTCTGACTTTAGCACAGGACAGCTCCAGCTTTAGAACTGTGCCAGGTAAACGGGTTAGTCCATTCTACATTGTGCAATGATGTCTGTCTTTTTAGCTGATGCCTGTAATGACGTTTCTCTGAAATAACCTTCCAGGACCAAGGGATCCCTCTGATAACTCCAGTGCCACATCCCAAATGTAGCATTTGCTCCCATAGCACAAAAGCAGCCCTCCGTTCTCCTAGAGAGCCTGTGTATCTTGGAAGGAAACAGATGCAAACACCTCTTCCATTTTTGGCTATTCCTGAGCCTGTGCGTTCCGGAAGGAGTTGCAGATGAAGCAGCCTTCTGTGCTTCTCTTCTGAATGATGGCTGGCCCCATGGGACTGCAGCTGCCCCAGTGGGTGCATCTTCTCTGTATGACACGTGCTATGTAAACTCTCTGATCACACTGGGTCCTCGCTTTTTAAGACAACAAATCCCCAGGGGAAGAGGGTTGCATCTTGCATAATTGGACAGTTGGCTGTATCCAGAGAGAAGTGTTTACAGAGCACATTGAAAGCCAGCCCAGGGACCCACATGTTTGCTCAGCATCCACATGGCAAACAGCGAGAGCCTCCCTTGAATGCAGGGGTCAGAAAGGGATTTTCTCAAATCTAAACCAGCCTCTGGGGTGATGGCTCATTCAAAGGCTGCAGTGGAGGAAAGGGTATTCTGGAATATTGGTGCCAGGGCTTAGCTCATCTGAGATGGACATAAAGAGTCTTTTCTGGGGCTTCCCTGGTGGCGCAGTGGTTGAGAGTCCACCTGCCGATGCAGGGGACACGGGTTCGTGCCCCGGTCCGGGAAGATCCCACATGCCGCAGAGCGGCTGGGCCCGTGAGCCATGGCCGCTGAGCCTGCGCATCCGGAGCCTGCGCTCCGCAACAGGAGAGTCCACAGCAGTGAGAGGCCTGCATACCGCGCAAAAAAAAAAAAAGAAAAAAAAAGAGTCTTTTCTATGTCATTTTGCTTTTTTAGCAGCAGAATTGACCCTGGAATACTGAGGGGGCCCTGGGCCTGTTTCAGGGTCCAGGTGTCTGGAACAAGAGCCCAGAGGACAACTGTCAGAAGCAGGGGGGTGGGAGAAGGCGGGAGGCCCACTGGCTGTGCTGAGAACAGGACCCCAGGCTTTCTGCACATGATTAGTGATGAGGAGCTCGTTGCCTAGCAACAGCAGCCCCTTCCCCCTTCTATCCAGACCCCTCAGGCTGCTTGTAATGTTTGGTGACATTTTTCTTTTCAGAGCAGAGACACACAGTCGCCCCCTTAATTAGCTGAAGATGGTGCCTACCGCTCCCCCCCTTTACTGGCTTATTGATCAGATCCTGATTAGAAATCATCCCCCCAAAGCGTTTAATTATTAATTACACATTAATAATTGCTGTGTCAAGATAACCCCACAGATAGCTGTTGCTGTAAGTGGAAAGCTTAGACCAAGACCTGACACACAGGAAGTGCTGTATAAAAAGTACCTGTTCAAAGAATTAACAGGATCTCTTCTAGGAGATTCGAGGATTAATACCTACACTGAGCAGATGTGACTCTTTTCAAAGAGCTTCTCTTTATTTTCTTTCAGACTCTCAGAATGCTCCTGCCAGAAGAATACTTAGACAGCATCCCCCCAAACTGCCCCCTTTTACAGATGGGGAAACCAAGGCTCAGCAACCTTGCCAAAGTCACACAGCTAATGACACCAGAGCTAGACTGAATCCAGACCTCCTGGTCCCCAGCCTCTTCCCACCACACTTCTGGTTTCGAAATTTAGTGTTCCACAAAGATCTCACCAAGGGGTCTGTGAAAAATGCAGATTTATGATACTGACTGCCCCCCCAACCCCCTAATAGTGTCCTAAGGCTGATGTAACTAATTACCACAAACGTAGTGGCTTAAGACAGCACAAGTTTATTATCTAAAGCTCTGGAGGTAAGAAGTCCTCAAGTGGGTCTTACAGACGTAAAAGCAGGGTGTTAGCAGAGCTGAGTTCCTTCTGGAGGCTCTTGGGGAGAATCCGTTTCTTGTCTCTTCCGGCTTCTCAAGGCTGCCGGCTTTCCTTTGCTCATGGCTGCATCGCTTGGATCCCTGCTTCTGTCATCACATCTTCTCTGCCTCCTTCTTTCCCTTCTAAGGACCCTTGTGATTACATGGGGCCCCTCTGAATAGTCCAGGTTAATCTCCCATCTCAAGATCCTAAATCTAGTCACACCTGAAAAGTCCCTTTTGCCATGTAAGGTCACATAGTCACATGTCCTGGGGATTGGGACATAGACATCTTTGGGGGTTCGGTATTCTGCACCCCAAGGTTCTGAGTCTGTCTCCTGGGGTGGAGCGCAGGAATCTGCGCCGTGAAGAACCCCGTGACTATTCACCGGGGGCTCCTAGAGCACACATAGGGGAGCCCCTGCTGCCCCTCTCTCTCTCTCTTCACAAGAAGATGATGCCATTGGCAGGACGAAGTCCTTGTTTCCATTTAGTAAGATGAAAAGCTCAAGGCTGAGAAAGGTGAATTTCTAATTCAAGGTCTCACAGCTTTAGCCACGTGCCCTTGTCCCCACTCCCAGTAAATATCCTTTTCACGACAGCCCAGGCATCCGCGGTTCTCCTTCTACGTGGTGGCGCTTGCTCTGCTCCTCTTGCACTCGAGGGAACCAAGGTCCGAGACGGGTCACGTGGCCTGGCCGAGGCTCCACTTCCTGGGCACGCCTTAACCCGGCTCCCCCGGGAGGTCTAGGAGACCTCAGACACCCCCGCTGCAATCCCGCCCGCACGGAGACGTATCCTTAGCAATCTGCGGAGAAACACTTTCTACCACAGAGTGAGATTGATGGGCTACATTAATTTCAAACACGCGAGACAGAAATGACATCTAAGCCTTTTGGTGGATTATCTACACAGAGCAGGCTGATGGGAGGCAGGGGTGTGGTGGTGACAGGCCTCTTCTGTTCCAGTCCCAGGAGGAAAAAATAACAAAGGAGACGCTGCGTTGCTGGTGCGCACGTGTGCGAATGAACACTAGGGGGCAGAGTTTGTCCAGGAATGGGAGCGCCCGTGCCGCTTTCCTGTGCTTTTAAGGACGATTTTAGAGGGGCGAGCTGATAGCAGGAAGGAGGGTCATTGCCTTTAATAGCTTCTTAGTCAATAGGTTTCTAATTGGGCTGTTAATCTGGAAATAAGTATAAAATAAGAAACCCAGGGGGTGGATTGAGAGCGGATGCAATGTGAATAATGAACATCCCACGAATGACTTTTTTAAAGGGTCAGTTGTCTCATAATCTTTGTTCTTCTCTTGACCGCTACATGGCAATTTGTCGTACGGAAGTAGGTCTCAGTATTGAGAAATGCCAAGTAATATTTTAATGGTTTTCTAGTACATAGTTTCTGCTGCTGAAAAACATTGAGAAATAGATATATATACATTAAATATACATCTGCACATATATATGCAGATTAATGTGATCACGTACTGACCCATAGACACTCCTCCTCACACCCGCTCCCATGCTGTCTCACCACCAGAATGGAACAAGCACTGCAGAGGTGGAAGGACAACAGCTACACGCTGATCCCTTGCTTGGGAGTTAACCCCAATAACACGCGACTCAGCCATCTGTTAAGGCAGTGACATTTAGGCATGTTTGAATCTACAGTGGCCTGAGG
Source organism: Aethalodelphis obliquidens (assembly GCF_003676395.1). Classification (NCBI taxonomy): domain Eukaryota; kingdom Metazoa; phylum Chordata; class Mammalia; order Artiodactyla; family Delphinidae; genus Aethalodelphis; species Aethalodelphis obliquidens. Next base: position 38,914,275 of record NW_020837952.1, on the reverse strand, counting down.
AGATTCTCTTGTTTAGAACACTAGTAACTACCATATGACTATAGTTAATAACACTGTACTGCGTGTTTGAAAGTTGCTAAGAGAGTAGATCTTCAAAGTTCTCATCACCAGGGGAAAGAAACTTTTGGGACTATGTGTGGTGATGAATATTAACTAGCCTTATTCCGGTGATCATTTTGAAAAATGTACAAACATTGTATCATTATGTAATGCACCTGAAACTAATATATTGTTATATGTCAATTAGACCTCAATTTAAAAAAAAAGAACCAAAAACAAACAAAACAATAACTACCATAAATGAGAACTCATTAGGTACCAGGCACTGAGGTTTTCTTGCATGATCTCACTTAAGCAATATAACCCTATAAGATAGATACTATTATTATTATCTTTATTTTCCAATTGAGGAAACTGAAACTAAGAGGGGTTAAGTAAGTTGTCCAAGATTAGCTAGCTAGGAAGTGGTTCTTCCAAGACTCAGACTGAGATCTGACACCAAAGCCCAGGTTCTTAGCTCCTGTCATTCTGGAAGCCCGAGCAGTCCTCTACTGATGGAAAAATCCTGGGTCATATGTTCTGACACTTTACATTCTAATCTGAGCATGGTGCTGATTTGGTCCATAGTCTTAGGAAAGTGAGTCCACCTCTCTGTTGAAACCTAAGATCTTATAGTGAGGCAAGTACTGAATAACTCAAGCAGTCAAAATAAATATAGTATAACCTGTATGTTAGAGACTTGGGGCATCAAGAGCCCAGATTAATGTAGAGTCCAGGGCTATCATCGGCCTTGAGATCTGCAGGAACCTGGCACTGGGTTCAGAAGAAGGAAGTTTCTGTAGTACGGAAATGTAACAGGCTGGTGTGACCTGAGTAGAATTATCCTGTCAAGCTCTGGGTTTAAGAATATGGATGGATCCCTCTCCTGCTCACGGGCCCTAGAGTTTGGGGGCCGTAGACGTGCAGGAGGATGGCCATATGTTGGGCAGACAGACCTGTGCATTGGACAAATGCTGTCCAAGGCTGTCACCTGGGGGTTGGCTGGAAGAAGTCACATGTTCCTTAAAGGACCACCAGAAGCCTACTGGCACTGTGCCAGAGCACGCCCCAGGGCCACTTGGCCAGCCACAGGGAACAGCAGTCCTGCCACTGGCAATCACAAAGAGGCATACTGAGCTTTGGCTTTTCTTCCTCTTCCTCCAAAGCCAGAAGGGTTAGCATAGGGAGGGAGGGGAGTGGGGAAGAGAAGACCCTGTCTCCCCTCCACTTCCCCACTCCCAAACCTTCTAAAGCCTGTGACCTAGTCTGCGTTAGAGGCAAAGAGGAAAGCTTTGGATCAAATAAAGATTGAAATTTTAAATTGAACAGAGCTGAAGCTTAATAACTGAAGAGGAACCATCTTGATAACTAAAATGATGAAAAATTATAGAATCAGACTGGTATATACATAGCTAATGGAGCCTGCTACCCAGTGGGAAAAGGCGGTTCCACAGAGCATAACTGATAGATCTTTTTTGAGGGGGGAGAATCCTTTTCATGTTTATTCCCCCAGAGAATTGACAATCTCCACTAAACCTGTTGCTCAAAGGAAAATCAATAAATAATACATATTCTGCCACAGGTGAAAGACTGGAGCCCGCTGTTCCAAACTGCACAGTTACATCCTGCGCATGCGTTGGTAACAAGGCTCTCCAGGACCTGGGTCTTGCAGGAGCATCTTGGGTACCTCAGATAATGGCGGAAAACGCCAAGGGTTTCTCTTCTTATCAAGATTGTAATTATATGTCTTTCTTCTGCTTTCACAACAAATGCTAGGTTAGGATATTTGTCTTCTTAAGCGCCCTCCCTCTGCTCAAAGACTTCTGCCCTCTGAGAGGTCTGGATTAATCCCCTCCATCTCCCCCCTGAACTTTCAGAGCTCATCTTGAACCCTGGGCTTCAGAATGGCTAACACAGTATGAACTTAATTTGCAGAAATAATTATGATAGTCTCCCCCCAACTCTGAGTTCCTTCCACCCATTGACTATATAGATTTGGGCAGTACAAGAACCCATAGACAGATATATCAGTGGAAAAATGGAACCAAGGACTATATCACAATCCACTCTGTGATAAAAGATGATGTCATCAATTCATGGGAAGAGGAAAGAATATTCCATAAATAGTGCTTGGATAGTTGGTTAACTACATGTGGAAAAACAAAAACATTTAAATTCTCACTTCATACCCATCAATTTCCAATGGATTAAAGACTTAGAGGTAATAAATAAAAGAATAAAAATGCAGAAGAAAATGTAAGTAAATATTTACCAGACCTTGAGATTGGGGAATAACTTTACAAAGATAACAACAATAGAGAAATCACATAAGAAAACATGATAACTTTGAATATATAAAATTTAAAAATGTATACACTTTTTATATTTAAATAATATAAATACGGTAAAAAAGTATGGTGGTAACATGGCCCATTAATCCCCATTGCACCAGCTGACAGTGAGCCAACAGCCAGTATGTGAGTGAGACCATCCTAGACCATCTGTTCCCCAGCTATGCCACCAGCTGACAGCAGATGCATGAATGAGCCCAGCCGAGATCAGCTACACCTGGTCCAGGTCATCAGCTACGTCTTGCTGACCCATAGATTTGTAAGCAATAGTAAATGTTTTCTGGTTTAGAACACAAAGTTTTAAGGCGATTTGTTAGGCAGAATTAGATAAATGATGCAAAATGAAAATGACAAATTGGAACAAGTCTGTGCAAGAAATATGAAAGATAAAGATTAAAATCTTTATTATGAAATGAGGTCTTATAAATCAACAAGAAAAGCAACATCTGCCACAGAGAAATGGCTATAGGACATGAGGAGATAAGTCCTTAAGGAAGAAAAAGAAATGGCTTAATAAACTAATGGGAAAAGATTAGACTTCACAAAAATGAAAAGTGCAATCTGAATATTAAACCACATACGTATTTTTTACTTATTAAATTAACAACAATGTATTAAAATATTCAATCATGATGAGTGTAGTAGTGGGATGGGCACTCTCATATCTATGTATGGAAGTATAATTAACAAACCATTTTTTGAATGTAATTTAGCAAGATTTAGAGAAAGCCTTTGGGGCAGATGCAGTTGGTTGGTGTGGAACACTACATTATTGTTCCCAATTCCTCATCATGCTCTTTGCGTGATTCTGTAGTTCCTTTTCCTAGAAGCAAAGTGTACTTTCTTGCATATTGACATTGTGCTTGGCTTGTGGCCTGTTTTTGGCCGATGGAGTGTTAACAAATGTGTCCTGCAAGCAGAGGCTTCAGCATCCTCTGGTTTCAAGTTTGTTCTCTTGCATTTCTCGTTTTACCACAAGAAGAACTTCCCCTGTGTGCTCCTGCCCCTTCAGTCTGAGACCCAGAGTGAACACGTGGATTTGGGAAGATGGAAATGGCAGTGGCAGAACAGTGTTTGGAACTTGCATAATCTCCACATAGAAACAGAGAGCACTTGAGTAGCAAAACCAAAAACCCACAGATCTTTTCCAACAAAACCAGGTGAGAAGGGATCCCTGTGGACTCTGAAATACAAGCAGGTGAGGAGAAATCATTGATAGTCACAAGAAAAGCAGTGGGACATCTAACAAACCTGAGAACAAGAAACCCCTAAAATATCTAACAGGTATTCACTGGAAAGCTCAGCAAGCTAGTTTTAGGACAACAGCTGAAACTCTGTGCCGACTACAATTAGCAGGTGAGTACACAGTCCTGGAGTAAGTCTAGCCCCTGTGAACTCTCAAAACTCACCAGCGAGGGCTCCCTTTGAGGACAGGGCCCTTCCCTGAGGATACTGCTGGGAGTGGGATTAAAACTGAGCAGACACCATTGTAAAGCAATTATACCCCAATAAAGATGTTAAAAAAAAAAACAAAACTGAGCAGAACAGGCACTGTAGCGATGAAGGAAAGAAAGTCCAGATAAAAGTGGATGAGGGGAACATATCCAGGAACTCTTACAAAGCAAGCTGTTATATTTTTGCACTACATGAAACACAACAGAATGAGTAACTTTGTGAAGTTAAAAAAGTTATCCTTGGTAAAAACCTCCTTGTAAGAGGTCAAATCTTATACAAAGTTATTCTAAGAAAAATTAGAATAAGGAGCAGAATAATATCCCTACAGATAATGAAAGCAGGCCAGAAATATTTGCTTTAAAAAAATAAGAAAGAAAAAGAAGAAAAATTTAATGTACTATTTCAAAATGAGCTAAAAGACATTAAGAAATGATACAAAATATGAAAGACTAAATTAATGAGAAATAGAAAAACTCAGAAATGAAGTGACAGAAATTAGGAAAAACATAGAAGTAAAATAAATGAAGGCTAAACTACAAGGAATCCAGTGAATAAATACACAGATAATGCCTTAAGAGAAATAGAAGGTTAAAATGAGGAAATTTTTAAAAATAAATTAAGAAAGAGATAAAGATTTGAGAAACAATACAACTATTCAATAAATATAAACAAAGAAGATCCAGCGTATGGTGAACAAAAGTTCCTGAAGAAGAAAAGCAAGAGAATTGAACAAATACTAAATATAATTCAAGAAAAATTTTTCTGAAATAAACTCAAAAGTACATATTAAAAGAGCACACTACACATAAGAGAATATTGAACTGAATGACCAATACCAAGAGAAATTTTAGTGAGATTTCTGGATTTTAAAGAAAAAGGAAAAAAACTTCTTTAGGCATCTAGGTTGAAAGAACATGTGGCTTATAAGGGAAGGAAGATTGTTATTAGACTTTTTGATTGTAGCACTTTATGTCAGAAGAAAATGGAATAGTATTATATATTGTGACATCCAAGTAAAGAAAATGTGACTTTCAAGAACACAGAGAAGCTGTTATGAACATGAAGGAACTTAGGGAATATTCTTCCTATGAGTTTTTCCTCAGGAATCTATTAGAGAACAAACTTTAGGTAACCAAAATGACTAGAGAGACTTTGATATAAGGAATTATGGTGAGCATTACATATATAGTTACTTGTAGTTGAAGACCAAATAAGAGTAAAAGAGAGAATATAGTATGTGATGATTGTATGTTTTGACAATATGGATGTAGTACAATTAAAAGAAAAATGAAGTGAGATGGGGGTAGGGTATGCAAAATTTAAAAAAATTGTTTCTGGTAACATAGTTGGTGGTGCTTATTCTGAGTATTACTATTCTGAAACCATTCTGTGTATAATGTAGGATAAAGTAAATGAGCAATCATGGAATATTCTGTCATTCCTTATGTCCTTGAGAACCATACCAGAATTCTTGTTATAGATAAAGGAGATTCAGGAGTAATATAAAAGAGATTAAAGAATAGCCCCGTAGTCCTGAATTTGGATTGGAAGTATCACTGTGAACTCATGAAATGTTTCATCTTAAAAAATATATTTCCTAGTTCTGTTCACTATAAAAGACGAGAAATATTGACCAACCCATCCAATAGCATAAGAGATTGTGGTTATGAAATGCCATTTTCCACTAAAAGAAAACCAGCACTTCTTGAAGAAATGACTGATTCCAAATCTGTGGCAAAAATTATCCTGGAATATTTTGTCATATCAGACAGCAAGAAATCTGTCAAAGACAATTTGGGTTATGTCAAAGTGACATAGAAGTCAACTAGAAGAAGTTCCCAGGGGTCAAAGATAAGAAAATTTAAGCTGCAATAAGGATAAGAATTGCCATGGATCAAAACACATTGAATATATTCAAATTCATGAATTCATAATAATAAACGAATTGGCCTCCTTTGGAGGATAATAGGGAGTTAATTCATTCTTTTGAAAACTAGATAAATAAAAGAAAAGAAACAAGCATTATCCCCCCTTTCCCATATAAGCTGTACCACTGGGTAGCCATTAGGAGATGAGAGGATGTGTTTTCTCTTAAAAAGTAATTTATTTAATAAGTAAGGTGAAACGATAGACTTATTATCATTTTGCAACTCAAATGAATTAATCGGTGTAGGCATTGAGCATTAAAGGCTGGTAACATAAAAAAAAAGCAGTGAAAAACAGGTATCACCTATAGACTTGCCATAAAGTAAAAGCAGGTTAAACCTGATTCTATTCAAGCCTCTAGATTCAGCTGCCCATTTGCAGGAAATATGAAGGACAAAGGAATGTGCTGAGTTGTACTATGAATATGCAATCAGCAAAATCCAGGCTGTGGGACATTCTATAGATAAATAGGCCCAGGTTCTTAAACAGATAAATTATAAGAAAAGAGAAATATAGAAAAGGAAATGGTATATTAAAAAGGACTTAAATGATATGTCAATTAAAAAAATACTAAACCATAGGGTCTATGGATATGTACATGAATGATTAAGCCATAAACCAATGCAAGGAAGTGATTACTGTAAGAGTCAGAATTGTGGTTATTTGTGGGGAAGGAGAGGGGTATATTTGTGATGGGGCATATAGGGAGAGTTCTGGGTGTCTGGCAAAGTTCTATTTCTTAACCTGGGTGGTGGTTACAAGGGTGTTTGTTTTATAATAATTCACTAAGATATATATTTATTTTGTATTGTTTTCTTTATTTTTATTTTACAATGAAAAGTGAAAACAAAAATGACCAAACATAGAGCAGACCTGAGCCCAACCATAGGCAAGTCTAGCCAAATCCAATCTAGCTTAGCCATTTAATTGATCCAAATTGTGGTCAAGAAAAAATGTTTATTGTTTTTTACCTCTAAATTCTGGGGTGATCTGTTACACAGCACTATTGTGACTTCTGCTGTGTCATACAGTTGACTACACAGAAGCTATATCAAACCTCTTATTTCATTATTGAATCTGGAAAGGGAAAGATATTGTTTTCCTAGCCTCCCAACAGTTAATGATGGCCATTCGATACAGTACTGGGAATAAGCCAGTGAGAAAATTCTCATAGAGGGTTTGTGGGAAAGATTTTCTTTTCTAACTAAAGGATAGCTGTATATGAGGAGATTCTCTCACTTTCCTGACTTCATATATTCCTGCTTTCCTGAATTTTGGTTGTGTGACAGTGTGATGCTTAGAACCATCTTGCAATCATGAGCAACAAGCACAAGGATGAAAAGTCAATATTCTGAGGATGTTAGAGAAAAAAATAAAAGAGTCTGATTTCTTGATGACATCATTGAGTTTTCCTGCCTTCTTTCAGACATCTTAGTTATATAAGCAATAAATATCCCAGTTGTTAGTTAGCTTTTCTGTTACTTGCAGCTGACATTCTATTACTTCCTAACTTACTTTAAAAAAATGTTCATATACTTTAACCCAGTAGTCCCATTTTCATCAACTTAGATTCAGAAAGTAATCCAAGATATAGTCAAAGGATGTTTATCAAGGCATTTAGCTATAAAGAGGAATAACAGAAAATAATCTAAAAGTTCAGTATAAAAAATGATTATATAAAATATCAATAGGATGACATTATGCATCTGTTAACATTTTTTTTGGAGAATATTTAAGGATACAGAAAATGCTTATGAATAGAAAAAATTAATATATAAAATTCACAGGGGATTTCAACGAAACATTTAGAGAAGAGTAAACACCTATCCTTCTCAAATTTTTCAAAAACTGCGGGGACTTCCCTGGTGGCGCAATGCAGGGGACATGGGTTTGATCCCTGGTCCAGGAAGAACCCATGTGCCATGGAGCAACTAAGGCTGTGTGCCACAACTACTGACCCTGCGCTCTAGAGCCCGTGAGCCACAACTACTGCCCATGTGCCACAACTGCTGAAGCCCACACAGCTAGCCTGTGCTCCTCAACAAGAGAAGCCACCACAATGAGAAGCCCACGCACCACATCGAAGAGTAGACCCCGCTCACCACAACTAGAGAAAGCCTGCACACAGCAACAAAGACCCAATGCAACCAAAAATAAATAAACAAAAATAAAATTTAAAATTAAAAAACACAAAAAACTGCAGAGGTCTCATTCTATGAGGCCAGTACCACCGTCATACCAAAACCAGACAAAGATATCACAAAGAAGAAAATTAAGGCTAATATCACTGATGAACCTAGATGTGAAATCCATTAGCAAACTGAATATTAGCGAACTGAATTCAACAATACATTAAAATGCTCATACACCATGGTCAAGTGGGATTTATCTCAGGGGTGCAAGGATAGTTCAATATCTGCAAATCAACCACATTAACAAATTAAAGAATAAAAATCATATGACCATCTCATATCAATAGATGTGTCTCAATAGATGCAGAAAAAGTGTCTGACAAAATTCAACATCCATTTATGATAAAAACTCTCAACTAAGTGGGTATAGAGAGAATGTACCTCAACATAATAGTGACCATATATGACACGCTCACAGATAACATCATACTCAACAGTGATAAACTGAAAGCATTTCCTTTAAGATTAGGAACAAGACAAGGATGCCTACTCTTACCAGTCTTCTTCAACATAGTATTGGAAGTCCTAGCCACAGCAATTAGACAAGGAAGAGAAATAAAAGGAATTCAAATTGGAATGGAAGAAGTAAAACTGTCACTGTTTGCAGGTGACATAATATTAATACTATATATAGAAAATCCTAAAGATGCCACCAAATAACTCCTAGAACTCATCAATGAATTTGGTAAAGTTGTAGGATACAAAATCAATATACAGAAATCTGTTGCATCTCTATACACTAAGAACGAACTATCAGAAAGAGAAATTAAGAAAACAATCCCATTTATAATTGCATCAAAAGAATAAAATACCTAGAAATAAAACCTAACTAAGGAGATGAAAGATCTATACTCAGAAAACTATAACACACTGATGAAAGAAATTGAAGATGACACAAATGGAGAGATATATTGTGCTCATGGATTGGAAGAATTAATATTTTGTTAAAATGTCCATACTACCCAAGGCAATCTATCCATACAAATTCAATGCAATCCCTATCAAAATACCAATGGCATTTTTCACAAAACTAGAACAAATAATTCTAAAATTTGTATGGAAACACTAAAGATCCCAAATAGCCAAAATAATATTGAGAAAGAAGAACAAAGCTGGAGGTAGCATGCTCCCTGGTTTCAAACTATACTACAAAGCTACAGTAATCAAAACTGTATGGTACTGGCACAAAAGCAGACACATTAGATAAATGGAACAGAATAGAGGGCCCAGAAATGAACCCACTTGTATATGGGCAATTAATCTATGACAAAGGAGGCAAGGATATACAATGGGGAAAAGACAGCCTCTTCACTAAAGGGTGTTGGGAAAACTGGACAGCTACATGCAAAAGAATCAAACTAGACTACTTCCTCACACTATTTACAAAAATAAATTCAAAATAGATTAGAGGGTTAAGTGTAAGACCTGAAACCACAAAATTTCTAGAAGAAAACATAGGCAGTATGCTTTTTAATATTGGTCTTAGCTGTATTTTTTGGATATGTCACCTCAGGCAAGGGAAACAAAAGCAACAATAAACAAATGAGACTACATCAAACAAAAAAGTTTTTGCCCAGCAAAGGAAACTATCAACAAAATGAAAAGACTGCCTACTGAATGAGAGAAGATATTTGCAAATGATATATCCAATAAGGACTTTATACCCAAAATCTTACAAAGAACTCATACAACTCAACATCAGAAAACCCAAACAACCCAAGTAAAAAATGGGCAGAGGATACGAGTAGACATTTTTCCAAAGAAGACATACAGATGATCAACAGGTACATAAAAAGATGCTTAACATCACTAATCATCAGGGAAATGCAAATCAAAACCACAATGAGATATCACCTCACACCTTTCAGAGTGGCAGTTATCAAAAAGACCACAGGGCTTCCCTGGTGGCGCAGTGGCTGAGAGTCCGCCTGCCGATGCAGGGGACACGGGTTCGTGCCCCGGTCTGGGAAGATCCCACATGCCACGGAGCGGCTGGGCCCGTGAGCCATGGCTGCTGAGCCTGCGCGTCCGGAGCCCGTGCTCCGCAACGGGAGAGGCCACAACAGTGAGAGGCCCGCATACCACAAAAAAAAAAAAAAAAGGCCACAAATAACAGGTGTTGGTGAGGATATAAAGAAAAGGGAACTCTTGAGCACTGTTGATGGGATTGTAAATTGGTGCAGCCACTATGGAAAACAGTACGTAGATTCCTCAAGAAATTAAAAATAGAACTACCATATGATCCAGGATTTCCACTTCTGGGTGTTTATCCAAAGAAAACAAAAACACTAATTAGAAAAGATATATGCACCCCTCTGTTCACTGCAGTATTATTTATAATAGCCAAGATATGAAAGCAACCTAAGTGCCCATCAATAGATGAATGGATAAAGAAGATGTGGTATGTATGTATGTATGTGTGTATATATATATGTATATATACACACACAATGAAATATTATTCAGCCATAAAAAATAATGAAATCTTGCCATTTGTGACAGCATGGGTGGACCTAGAGGATACTATGCTAAGTGAAAAACGTCAGACAGAAAAAGACAAACACTGTATGATTTCACTTATATGTGGAATCTAAAAAATAAAACAAATAAACAAAACAGAATCATAGATACAGAAAACAAACAGGTGGGTTTCCAGAGGAGAGGGAGTTGTGGGGAGGGGAGAAATAGGTGAGGGAGGTTTAAGAGGTACAGACTTCCAGTTGCAAAATAAATGATTCAAGGGAATAAAATGTACAGTGTGGGGAATATAGTCCATAATTATGCACCATTTAAAAACAAAAACAAAAAAACCTGTGAGTGATGTCTGAGAAAATAGCAGAGTAAAGACTTCTAAAAAATCCTCAGTCCCATTAAAGCAATGAGAAAACTGGGAAAATTGTCAGAATCAACGAGAGAATGTTGATTCAAGAAAAGTGACTGGATTTCAGTAAAAGCAGTGAGCTTTGTGGCATTTTAATTAGTTGTATTCCATCCTCTTCTTCCCAGTTCTGCAGTAGCCTTGAAAACAAACATCACACAATCATGTTGAAAACCAGTAGCCTGGCAGCCACCAGAGGAAGCAGAACAGAGCTGGAGCTCCTTCAAAGCCCCATCCCCAGAGAGTGTCATTATTTGACCTGTCTGGTGGGTGGTTCGCTGGAAGATCCCACGTACAAGGCTGTCTTTATTTGACTTCATCCAGAGGTTGCCAGCATGAAGAGCCTTTCCCCAGGGGTGTTTTCAAGAGCAGTCAGAGGCAAAACCACTGGCTGCCTCAGGTGTTGGATAACTTTGGGCAAACCATAACCAAAAGCCTGAACAAAAGTCTAGGGAATGCGATGCCTACAGGGGCCTTTGAAAAGCTCCAAGATATTACTGGTAATCGAAGAAGGCCGTGTGCGTGCTACGGCTGTGCATCCGACCAGGGCTGTGTGCGAGCTCAGGTAGGCATGAGGGGGGCCTGCGCTCTCCCCTCTGGCTCACCTTGAGGCTCTGGTCAGCAGTAAGTGAAGGCCAAGGTGGAGCTGGGAACTGCCTTTCAACTGAGTGTTGAAGCATGCCCCAGTGCGCACATAGAGCCGTTCAACAAAGGCTGGGGAACTTCTTGGCTCTAGGCGTTTAGAGAAATCGGCCACTACACCAAGCAGATAGATGCTTCAGTGGCCACATACGACAAAGAATAGACTTTATAAATCAGCTCAGAAAGTCCCCAGACAACCACAGTCAGGAGCGAGAACACCAACAAAACCTGGTATTTCCAGAGTTATTTCATTATATTACTTAAAACGTTCAGTTTTCAAAAATATATATATATGAAAAAAAACCCTAAGGTAATGTGACATTCTTAGGTATATACTCGAGAGAATTGAAAATATATGTTCACATTAAAAACTTGTACTTGGGCTTCCCTGGTGGCGCAGTGGTTGAGAGTCCGCCTGCCGATGCAGGGGACACGGGTTCGTGCCCCGGTCCGGGAAGATCCCACATGCCGCGGAGCGGCTGGGCCCATGAGCCATGGCGGCTGAGCCTGCGCGTCTGGAGCCTGTGCTCCGCAACGGGAGAGGCCACAACAGTGAGAGGCCCGCGTACCGCAAAAAAAAAAAAACAACCAAACAAACAAAAAACTTGTACTTGAATGTTCATAGAAGCATTATTCATAATAAGCAAAAAAGTGGTAATACCCCAAGTTTCTATCGACTGATGAGTAGATCAATGAAGTGTGGTCTATCCTTACCATAGAATACTATCCAGCGGTAAACAGGAACGCATTACTGATGCAAGCTCCAACACGGATGCACCTGGAAACACGCTGAGTGGAAGGAGCCAGACACAAAAAGCCATGTGGTGTATGATTCCACTACAGAAAATATCCAGAGGGGCCAATCCATACCAACAGAATGTAAATGAGTGGTTTTGGGGGATCTGAGGGGAGGGGCTTTGGGGAGTGATTGCTAATGGGTGTGAGATTTCTTCAGATTGATGAAAATGTTCTGGAATTAGACAGTGGTGGTGGTGGTTGCAAAGCTTTGTGACTGTCCTCAATGCCACTGAATTGTATACTGTAAAAGGGTGAATTTGATGGCATGTGGATTGTGTGTCAATGAAAACAAACTGTGAATAGTATGATTCCAGTTTTGTTTAAAATATCCTATTTGATACAGATCTTGTGCAACTTCTCAAAATCCCCTGACTGCCTTCTTCTTTCTCTTTGTTCATTGGTGCCCCACACCAAGTCACCTCTTTACCTCCAGACTCCCTTGAAATGTCACCATGAGACAGAGGATCTGGTTTCATATGAAGCCACCAAGGGGCTACGTGATGTAACTTGGAAGCTGAGGAAAGTTAGTTCCGTGTGGGTGAGCTTTGATTAATAGAAATTAGGAGACAGGATGGCATCAGAAGGAATTCTGTGATACTTTCCCAATATTTCTCCATTCCTTGGATTGTTCCAGCGTGGTTTGTCTTTGAAAGCCTCCCAAAGTCCCTCATGCTAAGTGAACACATCTGCAGCGAGACTTGCTCTGTCTCATTGTAGCTTGTCACGAAGAGATGGCCGGCACGATAGAGCTTCGCACTACATTACTCTGCGTCTTTCCTTGCCTCATGCTGTCTCTTCTCTTCACCCTTCAGCCGTGTGCTGGCCTCTCCTAAATAAAGTGTCAGCACTGCAATCCTTGGTTCTGCTTTTCAGAGCAGCCAGGCTAAGAAAAACGCATATAAATTTAAAAACTTGGATGAAACTCCCTAATATCAATAGTGGTAATTGTGGAAGCACGCAGCTTTTATTTTCTTCTTTACTTTTTGCTGTTATCCAAATTTTTGATAATAAACATGTTTTTCACACTTAGAAAAATAAAACAAAAAACACAAAGCAACTGGGTTTGGCGTACCTTCTCAAAGAGAATCCTTTGTACTTATCCAGATATTAGTCAGTCACCTAAATAGCCTCTTTGTTTACTGTCTTTTGGCACTTGCTGAGAATGGGTAAAGTTCACAATTATTCATTCAACAAATATTTTTTGAGTGCCTACTGTATTTTAGACACTGTTCTAGGAAACTAGGATCTGTCAGTGGAACAGACAACATCCTTGTTCTCAGCTTATATTCTAATGGGGAGAGTCAGACAATAACTGAACAAATAAAGAAACATGTTAGTTTTGATAAGTGCTCTAAAGAATAAAGCTGGGTAAAGGGATTGTGAACAATGGAAGTGGTATGGGGTGATAGTTTAGGGATTGCTGCTCTAAAGGAGTCATTTGAGTAGAGAACTAGATGAAATAAAGGAGATAACCACATGGACTTCTGCGGGGTGGGGGGGGAAATATTCTAGAAAGAAAGAACATCATATGCAAAGGCCCTGAGGCAGGACAGGGCTTGGCATGTTTGAGTGGCCATGTCTATAGCTTATTTGAGGAATAGCAAGGAGGTCAGTGTGGCTGGAGCAGAGTGATGGAGTAGAGAGTGGTAGCAGAGGAGGTTAGAGAGGTGACAGGAGCTCCAGGGTGTAGGGCCTTACAGGCCTTGGTACGGACGTTGGATTTGCCCTTGAGTAAGATGGGAAGCTATTGGAGGGTTAAAAATTTTGGAGGGGATAAAATTTACCATTTTAACCGTTTTAAGTGTACAGTTCAGTGGCCTTAAGTACGTTCATGTCGTTGTGCAACCGTTATCACTGTTCATCTCCAGAACATTTTCATCATCACAAATCGAAACTTTGTATCCATTGAATAATAACTTCCCATTTCCCTCTCCCTCCAGCCCCTGGTGAACACAGTTCTACTTTCTGTCTCTGTGAGTTTGACTATTTTAGGTACCTCATATAAGTGAAATCGGATAATATTTATCCTTTCATGTCTAGCTTATTTCACTCAGCATAAAGTCCTTAAGGTTCACCTGTGTTGTAGTAAGGGTCAGAATTTCATTGGAGGGTTTCGAGCTGAGGAGTGAGATGACTTTACTTACACTGCAAAAGGATAACTCTGGGTGCTTTGTGGAAAGAGACTGTAGGCAACGAAAGCAGAAATGCAAAGACCAATCCCAAGGCCATTGTAAGTCCAGATGAGAAATGACGGTGGACTGGACTCAGGCGGCAGTGCTGGAAATGATGAGAGATTTCAGGATCAAGATGTATTCCAAAGGCAGAGCTAACCAAATTTGCTGAGGGTTGGAGTTTCAGGTATGAGAAAGAGTACAGGCAAGGATGATCAAAGGGGTTGTGTCTGACAACTTGTAGAGTGAGGCAGTAATTCACAGAAATGGCCAAGGATGCAGGTGAAGTGGGATTCGGCACTGTGTGTGTGTGTGTTTGTGTGTGTGTGTGTGTATGTGTTAAAGTTTAATTCTGAACATATCAAGTTTGGAATGATTATTAGACTTCCAAGTAGAGATATAGACTATGGATATACAAATCTAGAGTTCAAGGGGGAGGAGAGAAGTTAGGGCTTGAGATACAAAATTAGGTGTCATATGTTCATAAAAGCCCTGGATTTAAAGCCCTAGATCTGGATGAGATTCCCCCATGACCTAAACACAAATCTAGACAAGAAGAGGTCTAAGGAGGAAGGCCGGGGGCACTCTGATGCTCAGAGGCCAGGAAGATGAAGTTGACCCAGCAAATGAGATTGAGAGTGAAGGGCCAGTCCATTAGGAGCACAATCCTGAAAGAGACGGTTCATGAACAGAACAGTTCAGGAGGAGGGAGTCATCAAGTAAGGAAGATTGGAAATCACCATAAGAATGACAATGGGGAGATCTCCTGGGTCCTTATCAAGACTGGTTCCTCATCACTTTTCCACATAAATTGGGAAGTCGGTTCTGAGAGCTTTCCTTTATTCTCCCAAAGGGAGAGAGTTGAAGAGAGTAAGAAAGTAAGTGTCCTAAATCCAATGAGTGCTACTTCCAAGGATCCTTTATCTTCTACCCGCTGAGTCACCTGAGACCTTGCTGCTGAGGTCACAGCATTGATTCCTTCAACTAGGTCACTTAGCTTTTCCTAGGGTTTCCCTTTGGATCACAGATTGTCCAGAGTTTTCAGAGCTTGTCCCCGTGGTCCCCATCCTGTGTTTGTTTGGGTTTGTCTCCTTGCCTTGTCAAGTTTGGCTTTATACAAGAACTTTCCATTTTTCACATTCCAAGCTTTGTCTTCCTGACCAGACTATTTGCATCCATTAAGCTTTTTCCCCTCGTGCCTGCTGACCACGTCTCTTCTCATCATTTAAATTGCATTTCTACATTCAGCTCCATTTCCACTGCCGAACTGGGAAATGTCTATCAATCATTCTATGAAAATTTTTGAGTGCTGCCTGTCCAGAGCCCTGTCATAAATGCTACACAGTATACCAATAATTTGACACAGTCTTTGTCTTTAACTTCCTTCCGAGGTAATTTGGAAGAGAAAAAACTAATATGTAAAATGAGAGGTAACTACACAATAAATCATGTTTTCCAGAAATTACCATCAATTCACACTGATGCCAAATGCGAGTCAGGGAAGATGGCATTTGAGCTGGGACACTGAGAGATGAGAAGGTTTGAATAATAGAAAGGAAAGGGGTGGGCAGCCCAGGAAGAGGGAAGATAATTAAAGCCTTGATGACAGGAAGGTGCAAGGAAAGGTAAATTTGATACAGGTTGTAGAGTATGAATATGAAGCATTAGATGCAAGGAATTTAATAGTGGGTGCTCAAGAGTTTTTGAATAATGTGAAAGCAATGCTGAAAAGAACAGCTTGGAAGCTTTGGTCAGTGTGAAGAATTAGGAGTCAAGGGGACCAGTGAAAAGACTGGTGCAGTAGTCCAGCTCTGACGGGATAAGAGCCTGGGCTTCCAACTGGTGTAGGACAGAGCACTTCTTTCCTGAGACTTTCACCAGCTGATTTCTCTTGGTCCAGGTTTAATCATGAGCCCATCCCTGAGCATATCTCCATGGCAATGGATATGTGGTGATCTGATTGGCTAGGTTCTGGCCCTGGGGGTGGGGCCAACTCCACCCAACCACTGACAGAGGGAGAGGGGTGGTCCCAAAGGGAAATCAAGACTGTTATGGGAAGGGAGGCTAGAGGCTGAGAATATAAAACTAGTCCTCCTCACTGCTTTCCGTTCATTCTTCCACCTACCACAGACTAACCCACCGCTCCATGGAAACTGTTCTCACCAAGATCACTCACTCCTTGTTTACCAAGCCGAAGATCTTTTCGTGCCTTATTATCTGCTGCATTTGACACTGTTCTGCCCTCTAACTATTAGTACTTAACAGGGTTCAGTTTTCGGCTCAGTCTCTTCTTCCTGTCCGGATTTTCTCCTTCTTTGGCTGCCTCAGAAGAGTTCAGACCCTTCCTCCTCCCACCTATCTTGGACATACCTCTATTGTGGCACATCTTACACTGTACTGTGATTATTTGCGTGCATCAGAGGCTATAATGTATCTTTGTAGCGCCAGCCCCTGGCACTCAACAGGAGTAGACTCAATGACCCAAAAGAAATGGAGGGTGCTGGGGAAGTCAGTTTTGGAAAGTAAGAGAGTGAATTTGACTTCAGATTGCTGTGTCAGGGATGGTGGGACCATCAAACAGCAGTGTCCAGTGGAGACAATTGAAGACATGGTGCTAGGAGGAGCCCACTAGATTAAATTTCATGAGAGTCGAGACCTTACCTGTCTTGTTCTAGCTTCTAGAATATGGCACAAGGTAGGTGCTCAATAAATATTTGTTGAAACAGTGCAGGGAGGTGATAGGTGGAACCATGTGTGATTGAGATTTCTAAGGGTGGGCACAGAGCCAGGCCTGACCCCAGGGGAAGGGTCCTGCATTTAAGAGAAAGGATGAAGACCAGATGTCACATGCAGGCAGACATGTGCCAACAAGCAAGGGGCGGGGGCCTTTCTCTTCATGTGCCCCTTTTTTATGAGGAAAGAAATCTTTCTTAGAACCCCTTTATTCGATTTCGCCCTATTTCATTGCCTGAATTAGGTCACATGCCCATGCTGGGCTGCCGGAGAGGTGAGAAAGCAAATATGTGACCTTTTCAGACTCTATCAAGACTCTGTAAATCGAGTTTGATGACATGGAAGAAAGGAGAAGGTACAGGGATGGCTAAGGGATTGTATCTGCCTCATAGAGAGAAGTGAAATTTTAAATGGGGAGGAAGAGGAGTACAGATTTTCTTTAAAAACCCAGACTTACTTTGGGGACATTCTTTCAGGTTCAAAGGGTTCTTCCAAATTAATTCTTCTAGTACATTACACAATATGCAAATGATCCAGGAAAACTGAGTCTCCTCTCGCGTCCCCTCCTGCTCACCTCCTTCTCAGCAGCAGCAGCAGGATCTTGGTTTGAACACTTAAACAACACTGGGGTGTCTGTTCTCCTCCAGGTCAGGGGGGAAGTTGAATTTCAATGACTCCAGTTCGAAGCAGTGGTGTACTCTAGGAAAGCTGACTCTGAGATTTGCCAGATGGGTCAGACCTATTTGCAGTCCTAAAAAGGCCTGAAATCGGGCTTCCCTGGTGGCACAGTGGTTGAGAGTCCACCTGCCGATGCAGGGGACACGGGTTCGTGCCCCGGTCCGGGAAGATCCCACATGCCGCGGAGCGGCTGGGCCCGTGAGCCTACGGCCGCTGAGCCTGCGCGTCCGGAGCCTGTGCTCTGCAGCGGGAGAGGCCACAACAGTGAGAGGCCTGCGTACCGCAAAAAAAAAAAAAAATAATAATAATAATAATAAAAAGGCCTGAAATCATAGCCCTGACACAAAGCTGCAGGGAGCAGAAAGTGCAGGCTTCCCCTTCTGAAAACAGCATCAAGGAAAATGTTGCCACAAAAGAATTCATTTTCCTGTTCCCTATCCCAGCCTGCAGTTGGGCCTAGACTCTTGTTCCTGAGGGACACAGTACAGCGGTGTGAGATGGGAAAAGGAAAGGAGCCAATGATTTTTTAATGCTGGATTTTTGAAGTGAAGGAGAACGTGATGATTGCTAGAAAAAGGAAAAAGTGCAGGCGGAGGAAGTGATTGGGAAAACCACTGGCAGGGCTAAAGCAGTGGAGAAGCCGCCCTAGACTGACAGCAGGACAGAAAAAGACCTTTGTCAGAGGCAGAAAGAGACAGTGGCCAACAGGTCAAGGTAGACAGCAGCCAACAGGTCAAGGGAGGCCTTCCTGCCCTTTTATGTGGAATCCAAAAAAAGCCAAACTCAGAGCAAGAGGGAGTAGAGTGGTGGTTACCAGGGGCCGGGGGTGCTGGGGGAAATGGGGAGATATTGGTAAATGGGTACAAACTTCCAGCTACACGATTAGCTTGTTTTGGGGATCTGACATACAGCATGGTGATTGTAGCTACTAATACTGTATTATATACTTGAAAGTTGCTGGAAGAGTAGATCTTAAGTGTTCTTACCACAGAAAAGAAATGGTAATTATATGATGGGATGGAGGTGTCATCTAAGTCTGTGGCGGTAATCATTCTGCAATATATAAGGGTGTCAAATCAACAGGTTGTTACACATTACACTTACACAATGTTATATGTCAAGTGCATCTCAATAAAGCCGGAGGGTGGGAAGGATGGCCTTCACAATGTCAGGACCACAGGGGAAATGTTTTCCACAAGCAGCCGACTTATTATAATAGCATTTCGGAAGCACTGACCGTGCCAGGCACTGTTCTAAGTTTCTACTTGTATTATCTCACTTGGCAGGTAGTCTTAGTTTTCTTCCATGACAGAAAAAGAAGCCTAAGCACAGAGAGGTTAAGAAATCCCTTGCTCCGAGTCCCTGAGTGACTGAAGGGGGAAGGCAGGGTGTAAGGGAAGGCTGTCTGACTCTGGTTAGCACTTGTGAGCCGCTCTGCTAAATCCCTTCCAGCTGGTGATGCAGGCTTCCTTATCACTTAGCAGAGACAGCTCTGGTCACTGGGGGCAGCTGAATTTCCATGGAGAAAGGAGCATCTCCTGGCGGCTTTGCCCTCTACACTTAGGACTGTGGAAGGGCAGCCAGGAAGCGAGTGTCTCCTTCCACACCAGGCGCAGAGCTAGGGCTTCAGAAGGGATCTAACTCCAGCTGCGCTTGTGTGTGGAGGGCTCGGTGGTCAGGACAGGGGCTCTGGAGCCAGGGTGCTCAGGTTCCAATTCTGGCTCCACTGCTTATGAATGTCACACCCTGAGTGCGTTCCTTAACCACACCATTCTTCAGTCTCCCATCTGTAAAATGAGGTTGGTAGTAAAATTACCTACCTCATAGTGTTGTCGTGAGGATTGATTATACATAATATATACATATACACAAACGCATATATCGATACAAAAAAATTTCAATTTTAAAAAATTTATATATTACATATTTATTATTTTATACATATACTTTTAATGTATTAACCATATTAATAAATTATATATTAAATATATAAAATTATATCTGTATATAAATATACACATTTATATTGTATAAATATATACATGTATCGTATACATATATATGCATATTTGTCAATTTTTATATATTATATATTTATTTTATACATATACTTTATATATTAAGTATGTTATACATATTTTATATATATATATATATATATATATATATAAAATGATGAACAGGGTCTAGTGCATAGTAAGTGCTGTGTGAGTGTTAGCTTTTGTTATTAATGGGTCATTTCTTCTTACTCTGAAGGGATAAACATTGTGGAGGAAGTTTGGAACTCCCTGGAAGACCCAAGGACTCTTCTTTTTTAAGCCCCTGAACCATTTCTTAAGCAGAAGCAGTGTGACTGTTGTGTGATGACAGGTTGGGCCGAGTGACTCTCAGATTCTAGTTGGTTTGTGTCGCTGTGGGATGTACTAATGGCAAAGGTGCATAAATCTGATCTTCTCTGATATTTTCTCCTATAAATTCAAGTTGGAAATTAGTTCTTCAAAATCGTGATGGCCCAGATATTATTTACATTGCAGGCCCAGCTTAAATATGCGCATTTCCATGAAGGCTTCCTGATTCTCACTTGGAAATAAAATTCCCATATTCTGTGCTTCATCCTTACATCTCTTGTGGCACCTATTGTTATCATTTTAAAGTAAGCTTTGAACATTTTTATGTATCTTTTAGTCAGACTTATCAAGGTATACTTTTTGTACAGTAAAACTCCCCCTCATTTTTAGTGTACATTTCTGAGTTTTGACGAACACATTTAGTGGTATAACCACCAGGACCATAATGAAGTTATATAACATATCCAACCCCCAATAATTCCCTTGTGCCCCTTTGCAGTCAACCCCTTCCACAAAACCTAGGCAACCTGGTCTGTCACATAAATTGAATCATACCATGTGTTGCCTTTGGAGTCTGACTTCTTCACTTACATGAAATTCACCCAGGTCGGTGCACGGATCAGCAGTTCACTGCTTTTCAGCGCTGAGTACAACAACAGTATCCCTTTATTGGATGCATCACAGTTCATTTATCCATTCACCTGTTGAAGAACATTTGGGTTCTTCCAGTTTTTTTTAAGATAATGAGTAAAGCTGCTCGTTTGTATACAAGTTTTTTTGTTTTTAATTATTAATTAATTTTTTTTTTGCGGTACGCGGGCCGCTCACTGTTGTGGCCTCTTGCGTTGCAGAGCACAGGCTCCGGACGCGCAGGCTCAGCGGCCGTGGCTCACGGGCCCAGCCGCTCCGCGCCATGTGGGATCTTCCCGGACCAGGGCACGAACCCGTGTCCCCTGCATCGGCAGGCGGACTCCCAACCACTGCACCACCAGGAAAGCCCTAATTATTTATTTATTCATTTTTGGCTGCATTGGGTCTTCCTTGCTGTGCGTGGGCTTTCTCTTGTTGGCGGCGAGTGGGGGCTGCTCTTCGTTGCGGTGCACATGCTCCTCATTGCGGTGGCTTCTCTTGTCGTGGAGCACTGGCTCTAGGCACGCGGGCTTCAGTAGTTGTGGCTCACGTGTTCTAGAGCGCAGGCTCAGTAGTTGTGGCACATGGGCTTAGTTGCTCCACGGCACGTGGGATCTTCCTGGACCAGGGCTCGAACCTGTGTCCCCTGCACTGGCAGGCGGATTCTTAACCACTGCCCCACCAGGGAAGTCCCTGTATACAAGTTTTTGTGTGACTGTAAGTTTTCCTTCCTCTTGGGTGACACTTTGGAGCGGAATTGCTGGGTTACATGGTACATGCATGTTTAACTTTGTAAGAAACTGTCAAGCTGTCCTCCAAAGTGGCTGTACCGTTTTGCATGCCCATCCAGCAATGAATTCTAGTTACTCTGCATCCTTGCCAGTGTGCTTCCTTCTTCTCTTCCCTCCTTCCCTCTCCCTCTCCCTCTCTCCCTTTCGTTTTTTCTTTCACTTGCATTATAATAGGTGTGTAGGGGAGTGAACTTTTTGTTGAGGTATAATATACTTACAGAAAAGCGCACAAATCCTGTGTCAAGCTTGATGAACTTTTACAAAGTGAATGCATCCTTGTAACCACCATCCCAATCAGAAATCAGAGCATTACCAGTGCCCCAGAAACAACCCTGTGCCCTCTCCCTGTGCTGTGGAGTAAATGTGGCTCCCCCTCTGCCAATGCATGTTTTGAAATCCTAACCCGCAATGTGACGGTATTAGGAGGTGGGGCCTTGGGGAAGTGATTAGGTCATGAGAATGGAGTCCTCCTGAATGGGATTAGTGCCTTTATAAGAAGAGACACTAGAAAGCTTGCTTTCTCTCTCTCTGCTCCGTACTAAAGGCAACCTTATTCTGACTTCTATCACCATAGATTAATTTTTGGACCTTCTATAAATAAGATCATACACTTATACTCCTTTATGTGGCTTCTTTTGCTCAATATTATGTTTGAGAGGTTCATCCATGCTGTCGCATGTAGTTATAGTTTGTTTATTTTCTTGCTGTAGAGCATTCCATTGTATGAATATACCACAATTTATTGAACTGTTTTCTTTTGGGTTGTTTCCAGTTTTTGTCTTTTATGAGTGATGCTTCTGTGAATATTCTCATGGCCATTGGGAAGGTACCCAAGACCACCATCTGGTTCAATAATTCACTAGAAGGACTCACAGATCTCAGAAAGAAAGCTATTATACTCAGTTATGGTTTATTATAGTGAAAGAATACAAACTAAAATCATCAATGGGAAAAGGTTCATAGGGCAGAGTCCAGGAGAGTTTCAGGTGTGAGCTTCTGTTGTCCTCTCCCAGTGACAGCACTTGCTTCTCCCAGCAGTGATGTGTGGCAATATGTGTGGATTATTGCCAACCAGGGAAGCTCACCCCAGCCTTGGTGTCCAGAGACTTTATTGGGGGTCATGTAGATATGGTGACTGCCCACGTGAGTGTCATTAATCTCCAAGTCCTCCAGGGGTCAATCTGATACCACGTGGCCCGAGGCCACATAAATCACATTGCTAGCATAGATCAGTGGTCCCCAACCTTTTTGGCACCAGGGACCAGTTTCGTGGAAGACAATTTTTCCATGGACGGGGGTTGGGGGGATCGTTCAGGTGGTAATGTGAGCGATGGGGAGCAGCAGATGAAGCTTCGCTCGCTTGCCTCTCACCTCCTGCTGTGTGGTTCGGTTCCTAACAGGCCGCGGACCAGTACCCATATGCGGTCCAGGGGGGTTGAGGACCCCTGGCATAGATGATCTGGAATATCCTAAAGCCCCCAGTCAAGACCTTCCAAGGGCTTAGGGGTTACCTCCTAGGAGCTGCTCAAGAAGCAAACCTTTGTTTGGGCAAGGGTAAGCCATTATTGCATACTTACTTGTATGTGTCTTTTGGTGAATATATGTAGCATTTCTGATGGACATATATGGAGGAATAGAGTTGCTGTGTCATAACTCACGCATATGAGTTATGCTTTAGTGGTTATTATCAACAGTTTTCCAAAGTGGCTGTATCAGTTTATTTACATTCTCACTAGCAGTAGAAGAGCTCCATTTGTACATGTCTTAGCCAACACCTGCTGTTGCCAGATATTTCATTTTATTTATTTTAGCCTTTCTGGTGGGTGGGTAGTAAAATCTCACTGTGCTTTCAGTAGGCGTATCCCTGCTGAATAATGGTGATGAGCATGTTTTTGTGTGCTTATTAGTCATTTTTATATCCTCAGCACTTACTATTATCAACTTTCTATATTGTAATTTAATTCAATTCAATAAAACAGTCATATAAAACTCTAGCATGTGCCAGACCCTGTGCTGAGGCAGTGAGGAATGTAACAGTGAACAAAATGTAGTTCATGCCTTCCCCACACATACATACACACACACAGAAGAGGAAGCTCCTTGTGTATTGATGCAGAAAGGTCCCCAATATATTCTAAGTAAAAAAAAGGTGCAGAAAAAATGTGTATAGTATGCTACCATTTGTGTGGAATGTTTGCAGGAGACATGAATACACACACGCACACATACACATATATGTTTAGTCTTGGAGCACGCATAAACATTTTTCAGGTGGGTAAACAGAAACTATAATAGCTACTTGTAAAGGAAGAAAACAAAGTCAATGGGGGATGATGGGGAGGGGAAAGAGACTTTTCACTGTACAGTGAATCTTTCATACCATCTGAAGAGTTAACTAATCATGAATTGAAAATATTTAAAATTCCATAAACTTCCAAAGAGCAAGACTTGAATTTGGCACACACTGGCAACCATGTACATAGCATGTACGTTGTATTTAGGTATTATAAGCAATCTGGAGTTGATGTAAAGTATGCAGGAAAATGTGTGTAGGTTATATGCAAATATCATGCCATTTTAGGAAGGGACTTGAGCATCCTCAGACTTTGGTAACGCAGGGCAGGGCAGTGGCGGGGGTGGGGTGAGAGTGTCCTGGAATCATTCTCTCGTAGATAGTGAGGGAATACCGTTTTATACTCTGATGTGTAAGCAATGTAAATCGTTTTACCTAAACCTAAGTCTTTTTACCTTTTAAAATCATTGTATAGAAATATTTAAGAAAAAAGTAAATATTGCTTCTGTCTCCATTCTGTTTATAGTCCAGTTGGGAGGAATTGTGGGGAAATTATGGACACTAGTTATGGACAGTAGTTATGGATACTAGTGAAGGGGAGACTACAGGATCCTTTGGTAAAACATACAAGGGCCACCTAACCCAGGATTTTTTTTTGAGGAAGTGTATTTCCTGCACAGTTTCCCAGAGGAGCCAATGTCTAAGCTGAGACTGAAGGGCCAGTGCGACTTAGTCTGGGAAAGTCTGGGGATTGGGAAGGATGTTGTTGATGGAGGAGGCCACAGCCTGGGTCTGACGGTGGAGTGCAGTGTCCTGGGCTCCAGACTGTGAGCAGTTCTGTGGAAGGGGATGGAGGAGCCCCGGTGGGGAGGCGTAGCAACAGTTAACTGGGGCTAAATCTTGAAAGCTCTGCAGATGCTGGATGCCTAAGGCTTGGGGGGCCACCTTAGGGTGTTTAAGCAAGAGAGCGACAAGAACACACTTGCGTTTCAGAAAGATCACTTTGACTCAGAGAGAATGGATTGCAGGACTACAGGCTGTAGGAGGCTATGGAGAATATGGCATCGTGGGTAAGAACTTGGGCTTTGGAGTCAAACCCACTTAACCTTCTTCTGTAAGTGGAAGAAAATTGCACCTCCCTCATATAATTATTGGAAAAGTAGAATGAGAAAATGCTTATAGGGTCATTATCACAGTGCCTAATACAAAGTAAACCTTCAATAAACATTAGATATTATTACAATATTCTCCTGAGTCTGACCACTTCTCACCACCTCTACCTCTACATTTCTAACCCTGGCCACCATCTTCTTTTACCTGGATCATTAGGGTAACCTCCTAACAGGTCTGCCAGCTGCCATGCCTGCCCCATCAGTCTATCCCTTACAGCAGCCAGATTTCTTTCAAAATGTGACTCCATCACAGACACAGCCTTGTTTTCCTAGTATGTGAAGGACTAGAAAAAGATTGACAATCCAGTAGAAAAATGGGTAAATAAGATAAATAGGCAATTCATTGAAAAAAACCACAAATGGCTCTGAAGTGTGTAAAATAATTGCTCAGCCTCATTCATAAAAAACATGCAAATTAAAACCATTTTTCCACCTATCAGATTGGCAAAGACCAATGCGTTAGATAATACTCTGATAATTGCAAGTAACATATTGCTGGTGGCATAGTAACTTGTTACAACCTTAATGGAAGGCAATCTA
Source organism: Aethalodelphis obliquidens (assembly GCF_003676395.1). Lineage (NCBI taxonomy): Eukaryota > Metazoa > Chordata > Mammalia > Artiodactyla > Delphinidae > Aethalodelphis > Aethalodelphis obliquidens. Next base: position 38,888,638 of record NW_020837952.1, on the reverse strand, counting down.
GCAACACTTGTGAAAAATACCAAAGCACAAACCTTTTGACACAGCCATTTAATTATGTGAACTTACCTTATAGCTATAATGTCGCTTATGTAAAACATCTATAAAAATGTATTAACTTCAGCATTGTTTGCAATAGCAAGATATGACTGCCCCACAACCACCTCTAATTTCTTATTGCTCTTTTCCCTTGGACACTAAACTCAATTGACAAACCTACTATTTCTAACATGCCAAGCATTGCTCCTGCCTCAAAGCTATTCACATGCTATTCCCTCTGCCTGGAATGCTGTTCTCTCCACCTGAAATGCTGTTCCCTCAGAGAGCCAGATGGTTCAGTTCCTCTCTTCATTCAGTCCTCTGTTCAAATGTCATCTCTTCAAGGAGGACTTCTCTGATTACCCCATTTAAGTAGCAGCTCCCCATCACTCTGCTCCATTATAACGCTCTATTAGTTAGCTTTTGCTGTGTAACAAACCATACTCGAACCTAGTGTCTTAAAACAACAAACATTATTATTTTTTGACATTCTGTGGGTTGGTTGGGCAGTTCTTCTGGTTGGGGCTGGTTTGGCTGTGGCCAGATGGTCTCAATGGCCTCATTCACATGTATAGGATCTTAGCTGGAATAGTTGAAATGGCTGGGATAATACTTGTTCATATGGTAGCAGAAGAATTCTCAGAAGCCAGAGAAAGCAAGTCCACTTTTCAGTATCTTGTTTGCACCTCATTTGCTGATGTCATGTTGGCTAAAACATGTCATATAGTTGAGCCAGAGTCATTGTGGGAGGAAAATACTCAAGGGTGTGGATACTGGGAGGCATGACTGGGGACCATTACTACAATATTGGGGCATAGATTCTTCATAGCACTTATCACCATTAGATATTTTACTATACATTTGTTCATCAACTAACTGTATCCTCTACATGAGGAGTATAGAGCCCTCATGAAGACAGGGGCTTTGTTTTGTTTACTACTTATCTCTTCAGCACCTAAAAAAGTGCTTGGTATATACTAGGCACTCAATACGTATTTACTGAATAAGTGAATTAATGAATAAGGAGATAGTTAGGAGGCTGTTGTAATACAAAGTGGGAGAAGGGGAGCAGGAGGGATGGTGACCTGACCTAAGGCAATGGCAGTGAAGATTGAGAGAAGTGGCTGAAGTGACCAGATAGTAGAGGTATTATGTGGGAATATAAACAAAACTTAGTGATTGCTTATATGTGGGAAATAAGAGAAAGAAGTCAAAGATATTTCATGTTTCTGAGTTGGCCAATTTTTTATTAATTAATACCCTTAAATGCACATAACTCCATCTCAAGAAGCCTAAGCAATAGGGAAACTGATTGGAAAGATAATGGGAAAGATCAGATAATTGAAGGCTTGTATAACCAACGGGCAAAAGGGAAGGGAATGCAGTTCGGTCTTAGGAAAACTGGATCTAGTCTCAAACATGACCATGACTCTAAAATTCTCTTTACTATATGTCTTTTTGAGAATTGGCTGTACTTTCTCTGTCAGTTTGTTTTCCTAACTTTACTGCCACTGGCAGTTCCTAAATTTCCAATGTAGAGACAACTGGTTTTTCCTATCTTCAGTTTTTTACAACTGTTTTTTATAAGTTCTGTGGTAGAGCTCTTGCTGACTCATTCCCCAACCAGTCAACTGTGGTCAGTGGGGTAGCGTACCATGACAGGCCCAACCTAGATTAAGGGTCCACTCTAGACTAATGGGCTAAGAGCAGGAGGATGGGACCATTAAGAACTTGGTAATATAGCTGGAGCCACATGGTTGGTGTAAGAGGGAGAGAAGTTCACTAAAGAAGGGAGTGCTATTCACAGACACAGGGAACTCAGGAGAGGATTTTGGGTGAATATGTGTGCACTTATTAAAAAATCTCTGTTATTGGACTCTATTTAAGGCAGAATCTGTGTCTGATTCATCCCTCACAGAATTATACACACAAACACACACACACACATTTTACTAAAAAAGAAATATTATTGTCTTAGTGCTTGTTTTCTTAATATATCATTTTAACACTCTTTTATAGGATTTTAATGACAATAGTGTCCTAAGATATGAATATACCAAAATTTATTTAACTAATTTTCTGTTGGTAGACATTTAGGTGGCTTCCAGGGTTTGTTTGTTTGTTTTGCTTATAATTGATAATATATATGTGTAAATTTTGGGCCTCCTCAAGACCAATGCCACTTCTGATACCAACTGAAAGTTTGGAGGTCCCCAAGACCACTCTCAGGTTCAATAATTTGCTGGAAGGCCTGACAGAACTAGGTGAAAGCTGTTACCCTCATGCTTATAGTTTGTTAGAGTGGAAGGGTGCAGATTAAAATCAACCATGGAAAGAGGCACATGGGGCAGAGTCCGTGAGAGTTCCAAGCAGTAAGCTTCCAGTTGTCTTCTCCCAGTGGAGTCATGGGCAGCCCTAGCTCCTCTCAGAAACAATGTACATGACAATACTCCATAAGCATTGCCCACCAGGGAAGCTCACTTGAGCCTTGATGTCCAGAGTTTTTACTGGGGCTTGGTCACAGAGATATGGTCTACTACCTACATGGCTGACCTTAGCCTCCAGCTCCTATAGGGTTTAAGCTGATACAACGTGGCTCAAGGCCCCAACCGTCAATTCATTGTTAGCACTGACAATCTGGTGTAGCCCAAAGGCCCCAGATAAGCAAAGGCACTCTTACCAGGCAGGACATTCCAAGGGCTTAGAGGTTACTTCACAGAAGCTGAGAGCAAACACCAGACCTATCTTTGGATAACGTTAATTCTTTACTTCTCAGTATATAACATATTGATATATAATACTGTGATGAACACCCTAATAGTTTTATCTTTTTTGAAAAAGTAGCTTTTTTGTCTTTATAAAAATGAATGGGCCTTCCCTGGTGGCACAGTGGTTGAGAGTCCGCCTGCTGATGCAGGGGACACGGGTTCGTGCCCCGGTCCGGGAGGATCCCACATACCGCGGAGCGGCTGGGCCTGTGAGCCATGGCCGCTGAGCCTGTGTGTCCGGAGCCTGTGCTCCGCAACGGGAGAGGCCACAACAGTGAGAGGCCCACGTACCGCAAAAAAGGAAGGGGAAAAAAAAAAAAAAAAAGAATGCATGTCCTTTATAAAACAAAACAAACAACATAGTAAAGTAAAACAAAGGGAGCAAAATTAGCCCAAATTCAATCACTAGGTGATAATGGTGATTATAACATTAGAGTATGCCCTTGCAGACATCTTTTATGCAGTTTATATACCTAATAAGTATAGAGTTTTATATCAACAAAATCATTGTATTCATGTTGACTAACAGTTTAAATTTTTAAATTGTTTTTATTAACCATTGACTAGATAAAAAAAATATTTATGAAGTAAAAAGAAGCATATTTCTCACCAAACACCCATAACTCATCATCAAGTTTAAGGGAAAAAACTCAATATTTTTGTTACCTTTAGAGTCTCTTGTGTGCCTCTCTCCAACTTGTGCTCCTTCCTGTCCCTCAGAGGTAACCACTATCCTGAATTTATGCTCATCATTACCTTGTTTTTAGTTTTACCACATATATTTGTTTCTCTAAACTACATATGAATTAGTTGTTGCATGTTTTTGAGTTTTACACAAATGGAATCATCCTGTATACATTATTCTGTGACTTACTGTTTCCTCACAACAGTGTTCTTGAGAGCATCCATTTTCACTGCTGTGTTTATTTATTTATTGCACTGTTGGTTGACAGTGGGGATTGTTTCTGTTTTCTTGGTCTTACAAACAGTGTGGATATGAACAAGAGTTTCTCTTGACTACATGCCCAGGAGTGGAACTGCTGGGTCATGAGATATGCACATCTTCAGCCTCATCAGATAACATCAAACTGTTTTCAGAAGCGGACGTGCCAGCTTACATTCCCACCAGCAGTGTAAAAGTGTTCCAATGACTTTACATTCCCACTGACACTTGATATTTATTTTTGTATCTTTGTCTACTACCATGCTGATCAAAGTACAATTAGAAACTTGTGATAGGTATTACCAAATTGCTCCTCAAAAAGGACTTAACAATATATACACCCACTAGCATTCTACGAAAATCTTGTTTCCTTACACCTTAGCCCATAATGAAAACTATGTTTTAATATTTTCCAATTTTAATTTTAATATTTGCCAGATGGCTAGGTGAAAAACTTATCTAATTTTAGTTTGCATTCTTTGTTTACAAGAATTTTCATGTTTTTTGATGTTTGTATTTTTTCTTATATAAAATGTCTTTTCATATAAAATTGTGGTGTTTGTAGATCCAGGGTCAGGGGTATGAGAGTGGAGCCTTGACTAATGAAAACTTTTCAGACAGAGTAAAGAGGTATGGTTCTGTGCAGCATAAGAAAAGACAAAATTAAGTCTGGAGGTTCTATTATTTCAATTTTAGCATGGCTCTTTCACCCTAATTGAAAGGAAACTGGAGATATTAGATTTTGACAAACTATCAAATTAAATTTTGTTTTCATTGTATGAAACTTATATAGTACAGAATTAGAAAGATATTTTAAAATAGCATTTACATAATTGGATTAGATATGAGTATACCTACAAATAACCTAGACTCGTCCATTTTCTCCAATGATCTCAAAATAATATCCCTATAGTTTTTAATGTTTAATAATTAAAAAACTGAAACTTCAGGAAGATAAATGATTTTTGTACAGTCACAGCAAAGTCAATATCAAGGTCAAGAGCAGATTTCATTTTCAGTCTATCACTATGGCCCAAACTCTTCAAACTGCCTGCAAGTTTTTTATGTATTAGGAATTTAAGTGTTTTGAAGATGAACGACTTCAGCCAGAGAACTGTTAGTTAAAATACAAAACAAAAACATTAGCACTGAGAGCTTCTAAAGTGTTGAAAGCTAAGTGTTTTAATGCTAAAACCCTTGACATTTAAAAGGCTCAGGAGACAAGGTTATTGAAAGCCAGCTAACATGCAAATTATAATAATTTATCTCTCTCAGGCCTTGGCATGCTTCTTTTTGATGCCAGAAGTAGAGTGAGATATTTGAGATTTAGATTTTTTGGAAACTTGTATAAATTAAAATTATATTCTGCGTGGAAGAATATCCTTGAATCATTTTCCCTATTCCTTTCCCTAGGAACTGGCTGGACTTTACAACCAATTTTGAGTTAGTGCAGGGGGATCAGCTGTGAGAAATATCCATGACACGGTTGAGAACACCCTAACATAAAATATGGTGCCTTAGCATGTTGACTATTGTAAGTTGAAGGAATTTGAGAAATGGCCTGTGCAGGAAGAATTTTCTGACCTTGCACTGAAGCAGGTCATAAACCCCTCATATGAGAGGTGCCCTCCCTAAACTTGGAGAAAAGGAGCATCCTTATCTCTGAAGACAAAGGACACAGAGAAGAATCTGAATGAACAGGTCTTGCTAAGTCACCACCAGTTTACTATGCTTTGCAGACACACTTTGTCCTATCACATTTTTTCATGACTTTCCATACTTCATCAAACCTACCATAAAAATACTCAGGTTTAACCACTAGGTCAGGTCTTCACTTCCTTATGAAGCCTCCCATGCTGTGTAAAACTTATATTAACTGAATTTGTATGCTTTTCTCTTGTTAACTTGTCTTTTGTTACAGAGTCCCCAGCCTAGAACTTGGAAGCGTAGAGGAAAAGGATACTTTTCCTCCCCTACATGCAGTAATTTCCTCAGGCTGTCCTTAGCCTCCTAATGCTTCAGGTTTTGATATCCTGTGCCTTCCTTCTGTCTTTCTTCCTCAAGGGTTATTTAGATATAATTTTGGTGTCAATAATAAATGAATGAAAATGAGAGGCAGTAATCTGGTATAATTGTCAATTCTATCCCCAAAGTTAACATTTTGGAATAATGTTCTTTGCTTATAAACAACTTCCTAAACACTTTGGGAATTTGGTGGGGAAGGATGTGATGCGGACTATGTTTTCTTGTTTCAAGGAATTCAACCCTCATTTCTGAGGGATTAAAAACTGTGCCATAGTGTCCTCTATCTTTTTTTCCTCCCCCACAAAGCTAAAAGAATTTATAGTAGGATAAGGTAGGTTTGCAGTTGTTTGGGAGCTCTTCCAATTCCATTCTGTCACAGCCCATCTTCTTTCACTCTCATCTCAAACTTAGGGTCTTGGGGGATTCAGGCATTATTTATTTATCTATCTATCTATTTGTTTATTTATTTATCTATCTATCTATTTATTGTTGGGTTGCGTTGGGTCCTCGTTGCTGCACGCAGGCTTTCTACGCTTTGTTGTGGTGCATGGGCTTCTCATTGCGGTGGCTTCTCTTGTTATGGAGCACGGGCTCTAGGCATGTGGGCTTCAGTAGTTGTGGTGCATGGGCTCAGTAGTTGTGGCTCATGGGCTCTAGAGCACGAGCTCAGTAGCTGTGGCGCATGGGCTTAGTTGCTCTGTGGCATGTGGGATCTTCCCGGACCAGGGCTCAAACCCGTGTCCCCTGCATTGGCAGGCAGATTCTTAACCACTGTGCCACCAGGGAAGCCCCCAGGCATTAGTCTTGAGTTAGAGCAAAATAATATAACTGGAAATCATCTTGAAAAGCTAAAATAGGAAGGAAAATCCTCAATGAAATATTAGCAAACTGAATTCAACAATTCATTAAAAGGATCATACACCATGATCAAGTGGGATTTATTCCAGGGATGCCAGGATGGTTCAACATCTGTAAATCAATCAACATGATATCCTACATTAACAAAATAAAGAATAAAAATCATATGATCATCTCAATAGATGCAGAGAATACATTTGACAAAATTCAATAGCGATTTATGATAAAAATTCTCAACAAAGTGGGTATAGAGGGAATGTACCTCAACATAATGAGAGCCACAAATGACATACCCACGGCTAACATCATACTCAACAGTGAAAAGCTGAAAGCTTTTCCTCTAAGATCAGGAACAAGACAAGGATGCCCACTATGACCACTTTTATTCCACATAGTATTGGAAGTCCTAGCCACAGCAATTAAGCAAGAAAAAGAAGTAAAAGGAATTCAGATTGGAAAGGAAGAAGTAAAACAGTCAATATTTGTAGATAACATGGTAATATATGTAAAGACTCCACAAAAAAACTGTTAGAACTAATAAATGAATTCAGCAAGGTTGTAGGATACAACATTAATATACAGAAATCCATTGTGTTTCTACACACTAATAGTGAGCTATCAGAAAGAGAAATTGAGAAAACAATCCCATTTACAATTACATCAAAAAAAAATACTTAGGAATAAATTTAACCAAGAAGGTGAAAGACCTGCACTCTGAAAACTCTAAGACATTGGTGAAAGAAATTGAATATGACACAAATAAATGGAAATATATATCACACTTGTGGATTGAAAGAATTAATATTGTCAAACTATCTAAAAGCAGTCTAAAAGTTCACTGCAATCCCTATCAAAATACCATGGCATTTTTCACAGAAGTAGAACAAACAATCCTAAAATTTGTATGGAACTACAAAAGACCCTGAATAGCTAAAACAATCTTGAGAAAAATGAGCAAAGCTAGAGGTGTCACACTCCTTGATTTCAGACTATACTTCAAAGTTATAATAATCAAAACAGTTTGGTACTGGCATGAAAACAGACACATAGATCAATGAAATAGAATAAAGACCTCAGAAATTAACCCACGCATATAAGGTCAATTAATCTATTACAAAGGAGGCAAGAATATACAGTGGAAAAATGACAGTTTTTTTAATAAATGGTGTTGGGAAAACTGGACAGCCACATGCAAATGAATGAAACTGGACCACTGTCTTACACCATATACAAAAATAAATTCAAAAATGGATTAAAGGGCTTCCCTGGTGGTGCAGTGGTTGAGAGTCCGCCTCCCGATGCAGGGGACATGGGTTTGTGCCCCAGTCTGGGAAGATCCCACATGCCACGGAGCGGCTAGGCCTGTGAGCCATGGCTGCTGAGTCTGCGTGTCCAGAGCCTGTGCTCCACAACGGGAGAGGCCACAACAGTGAGAGGCCCACGTACTGCAAAAAAAAAAAAAAAAGAGTTAAAGACTTGAATGTAAGACCAAAACCATAAAACTCCTAGAAGAAAACATGGGCAGTACACTCTTTAGCATCAGTCTTAGTGATATATTTTTGGGCCTGTCTCCTCAGGCAAGGGAAACAAAAGCAACACTAAACAAATGGGACTAAATACATCAAACTAAAAAGCTTTTTGCACAGTGAAGGAAATTATCAATAAAACGAAAAGAGAGCCTACTGGATGGGAGATGTTAGTAAATTATATATCTGATAAGGGGTTAATATCCAAAATATATAAAGAACTTATACAACTTAATATCAAGAAGACAAACAACTTGAATAAAAAATTGGCAGAGGACCTGAAAAGACATTTTTCCAAAAAAGACATACAAATGGCCAACAGACACATGAAAAGATGCTCAACATCACTAATTATCTGGGAAATAGAACTCACAATAAGATATCGCCTCACACATGTCAGAATGGCAAATATCAAAATGACCACAAATAACTGTTGTTAAGGATGTGGAGAAAAGGGAACCGTCATGCACTGTTGATGGGAATATAAATTGGTATGGCCACTATGGAAAATATTTTGGAAGTTCCTCAAAAAATTAAAATTAGCATTACCATATGATCCAGCAATTCCACTTTTGGGTATTTATCTGAAGAAAACGAAAACACTAAGTTTAATAGATACGTGCATCGCTATGTTCATTGCAGCTCTATTTACAATAGCTAAGATATGGAAGCAACCTAAGTTTCCATCAATAGATGAATGGATAAAGAAGATGTGAGATACATATCTATCTTTATCTATCTATCTATCTATCTATCTATCTATCTGTCTATCTATCTATCTATCTATCTATCTATCTAGAGGAATATTAGCCATGAAAAAGAAAGAAATCTTGCCATTTACAACAACATGAATGGACTTAGAGGATATTATGCTAAGTGAAATAAGTCAGACAAAGGCAATTACTATATGATTTCATTTATATGTGGAACCTAGAAAACAGAATAAATGCAAAAACGAAACAGGCACAGACTCAGATATAAAGAACAGAGCTTGGGGTGGAGGGCAAAATAGGTGAAGGGTTTAAGAGGTACAGACTTGCAAGTATAAAATAAATAAGTCATGGGGATGTAATGTACAGCATAGAGAATATAGTCAATAATATTGTAACAACTTTGTATGGTGACAGTTGGTAACTAGACTTATCATGGTGACTATTTTGAAATGCATATAAATATCAAATCACTACGATATACACCTCAAAGTAACATGATATTGTATGTCAATTATATCTCAGTTTAAAAAAGGAAATAAAAATAATAAATGAATAAATAAAAATAGAGAGGTAGTTAAAAGCAGTTTTAGAGTAAAATAATCCTGGGATGGGAACCTGGCATTGAATTTTGTTTTTCCTTCCTTTCCTCCATCAGTGAGTGTTTACTGAGCACGTCCTATATGCTCCTGAGCTTTGAGAATGTAGAAGTGAAAAAGACAGTAGGGGTCCCGGACCCCATGGAGCTTACATAAATGAGAGGGGCAAAGATAGTAAAGATTTCTGATACTGGTAAGTGCTATTAATAAAAATGATGTGGGTGGTTGAAAACTCTGACAGGAAGCCAATTTTAGATAAGGTAATCCCTAAGAAGATATTTGAGCTAAAACGTGAAGGATGAAAAAGAGCCAGCTAGGAAGATGAGCTGAGAGAAGTTTGAGACAGTTCATATTGTTTATACTACAAAATCCCAGAGGCAAAAAGAACTTGATGTGTTTGAGGGAAGGAAAGGACGATATTGTGAGTAAAGAAGAGTGATGGTGGGGGACAGCTATAGGAGACTGGGGCAAGAAGGAGGGGATAGACCATGCAGGGTCTTCTAGGCTATAGTCAGGAGCTCAAATCATATTCCAAGAGCAATGGGAAGCCATTGAAGGCTTTAAAGCTGGCAAGAGTGATGGCAATGGAGATGAAAAGAGGTGGATTTAAGATAGATTGGGGGTATAAATCTGACATAACTTGTTTATACATTAGCAGTGGGGTGTGAGGAAAGGGCAGAAATCAAGGATGACTCCGGGATTTTGGCTTGAGCGTCTGGGTTAGACAATGTTGTCATTTGCTGAGGCAGGGAAGACTGAAGGACGGGAGCTGTTTAAGATTTATTTTCTTTGAAATACCTATTAGAAACCTGCGTCAAACAGGCAGTTGCATACATGAGTCTGAAATGCATGTTGATATCTGGGGTGGGAGATACACATTTGGGAATTATCAACACATACAAGGCATTTAAAGCTACAGGACTAGAAGAGATCATCTGGGTAGAGAAGAGTGCTCAGGTCCAAGTCGTGGGCAAGCCAACATTTAAAGATCAGGCAGAAACAAAGGAGCTAGCAAAGTGTCTGGTCAGTAAAGCAGGAGGAAATCCAGAAAACTTGAGAATGTTTTAAGAAGTGGTCAACCCTGTTGAAGGCTGAAAGGCTGAACACTTACTTGTGTGGCTTCGAGTAAGTTACTTCATCTATCTATCTAACTCAATTTCCTCATAAAGTAAAATGTGGACAAAAATAGTACCACACTTATAGTGTTGTTGGAAGTATTTAAAAAAAAAAGCAACGTATGTAATGTTCTATGTATCTGGCATGTAATGAGTGATAAATGGTAGCTATTCCATTTATTGCTGTTGAGTTCTGAAACCTATAAGGGGGAATATATGTCAGGGGGGAAAAAGTACATACATTTAGTGGAAAAGTTCTGAATAACAGATATCCAGTTTCATTACATCTTGCAATCATTCTTTAATGTTCCTTTTAGTCTTTGTGTCTTAGCTCTGCTGGAATCAGGGCTTAAGATATGAGAATTCCTTCTGCTGTGGATAGTCAAAAGTTGCTATGACAACTGCCTGGAAATGAAAGTCCTGTGCTTTATTTATTTATGTGAGGGTGATGTGCTACAGAAAGAGGGAAACGAGACTGCCACAAATGTTGCCTCACAACCTTTGGAAACAGGACATGTGAGGGCCATCTCCTCTCTCATACTGTCAGTATCCTTTATAATTTATATAAGATTTACTCTCTTCCTCTTTTTTCCATAAAGTATTTGAGGTCTTCGACAATATTAAGATACATATAAGGCAGTTTTAAAAAGGTAAATCAAGAAGATTAAATACTATTTGGAGGAGAAGTAATCCATAACAAACATACAATAGCGTTGTTAACACTGCAAAAAATTTAACTCCAAGTAGTTTGGAAGTCAAATAAAAATGGAAAACATGATGGTTTAAGGAATTCTCAAAAGTCTGCTTCAAGGCCGCAGGCAGGTTGATTAGAAGAGAGAAACTTTTAAACTGATATATATGTTGATACTCTGCAATAATAATAGTAGCCAATATTTGCATACCACTTTATAGTTCATAAAGCACTTTCATGCTTTACAGAAGGTGGTGTTACAGCATTCTATTTTTTCTTCTTGGTCCCCAAACCATACAACAGGTTAACACAGATAGAGAACTTGAATCATAAATCTTTTACTTCCAAAACCCTGCTTTTTCTAGTAAACTAAGAGGCAAATTCCTTACTTGCAACTAAAAAAAAAAAAAAATTGTGAAATACAACATTCACAAAAGTACATAAAATTTGTATACATATTTTAAGAAATAACTGTATTTCTTAATAACAAATATCTATGTAGCTGCAATTTCAAGAAATAGAATACTCCTGTAACTCTAGAACACCATTTCCATTTTTTGGTCTTAGGACTCCCTTATGCTTTTAAAAGTTATTGAGGACTTCAATGAGCTTATGTTTATATGGCCTATATCTGGCAATATTTACATTATTAGAAATTAAAACAGAATTTACAAAAATATTTATTAATTAATTTATTTCTGGCCACACCATGCAGCTTATGAGATTTTAGTTCCCTGACCAGGGATTGAACCCCGGGTCCTGGCAGCAAGAGCACAGAGTCCTAACCATTGGACCACCTGGGAATTCCCTATTAATTTACTTTAAAATAACAGTTTTAAGTTACTGCATGTAACCTAAAGAAAACTTTATGAAGATTAAACATTTGCCAAAACAAAAAAAAGTGAGAAGAGTGATATTTCACAAATTTTTTTCAAATCTCTTTAATGTCTGGTTTAATAGAACACAACTGGTTTCTCATATCTGATTCTGCATTCAGTCTGTTGTGATATTCTGCTTTTGGTTTTTGGGGGTACAGGGCAAGCATGTGAATTACTAAGAACTGAAGACAGTCAAGGCCCAGTGGACTCAGGAAGAGCTTTTTACCTCCCCTTGAACTGCCTAAAACCATTCCGATAGGGAACTTGTACCAAGAAGAGCACTGTTACCAAAAATAACTTTTTATATCCTAAAGACTTATCTGCATGGCATGGCAAACATTTGTTCACCATAGATCTGCTCTTCTCATCTTCCTGTGAATTATCTTCCTTCCCTTTGAGACCTCACACCCCTATCCTCTTCTCCTTAGCTCAGGATGGTATATAAGCATTAATTACCTGACAGCTGAAGAGTCTCTCAGGTCTATGTGGGCTCCCGTACGTACAAAATTAAAGTTTTCTCCTGCTAATCAGTCTTATGTCAGTTTAATATTAGGCCAGCCAAAGAACGTAGAATGGACAAAGGGAAACGTTTTTTCCCCCCGAGGGTTAAGTATATGAAGAAAATCTGGCCCCACACAGAAATGTAGTTGGAAAAGGGGCCCTATTTTAGTGGCCTTTTCAGATAACTGTGGATATTCTTTGTACTATACCAGACCTCCACAGGTACTAGTTTTTAAAGGTTAGTTGCAATGTGGAATCTAAAACTGTATCATATTCTGTGACATTAAAATCAGTTGGTCTAACTTGTTCTTTGACTCTGTCACCCATACATGATTTGGTAACATTATGCACCGTTCGTTTGGAAAATACTGCTTCACTGAGTTATGCAGATTTTCCAAATATTGACACATTTCATTATATAATATCAAAAAAAATCACATTCACTAATCTCACTACCAGCCTTACCACAGAAATCTTTCAAGTACTGGTATGTAGTCAAGTGCATGATGGTGGATGCAAGTTTTCCAAATTTCTAGTTTCCACTTGCAAGTTCGAATTTTGTCATTGGCATCAAATAGCATCACTTATTTTCCTTGAAGTGACTGGCACACTTTTTGAGAAAATGTCTCCCAAATACCCAAGTCTGTACAACTTTTGTCAGCATTCTTTCAAATAAAAATGGTGTTCTATAAAAAAGTGTCAAGTTCAGCACTCAACTGCACAAGTGCTTTTCCCTGAGACAGCCAGTGTCCTTAGGGTGTGCAGCAGAGTGCTTTATGTTCTCAAAATGTGGTCTCCAAATCAGCAGCCTCAGTATCACCTGGGAACTTGTTCAAAAATACCCCCTCCAGGTGATTTGGATTCCTTCTAAATTTTGAGAACCACTGCTTCAGTCTTCTAGCAATGGTTCTCAGTCTTGGTCGTACATTAGAATCACCTGAGTAACCTAAAATTTCCAATGCCTAGTTACTCTTGATCAATTAAGTCAGAAGGGTGAGACCCAGATATAAGTATTTTTTTAAGTTCCCTTGATGATTCCAAAGTGCAGGCACTGCCTTTGACTATCTGTCCCAAACAGTTTTCAGCTGTTTCTTGTCTGGGGCTGGGTAGCCGTCTATTGAAAATGAAGCTCTCTGACAAGTTTCTGGAGTGTTAATAACTAGCCTGCTGCTCTTTGGAGAAAAATCAATTTGTCTTCAGAATGATTTTCCCATCTTGAATAGTTAGGAAATCCAAAATGGTGAACAAGAAAATGTCCTGGGAGAACTCAAGATACTTTGAATTGTTAAGCCTCTTTTTTAGGAAAGTAGAAATCCTGGCAGGTCTGGTGAGGTACCTGCTTTGGTTACCACTGAAGCTGCCCATTTAGCTGCCAAGGCTTGCTCTTCTCCATAGCCTTCATTTCTCCACAGACTGTCTTAGATTAGCAGCTGTCACCCTTATTGGACTCAATATTCCCATTTTATAATAAATATTTTTAACCATCTGCAAATGAAACACATATATAGTGCAATCTGCCTACATACATCATTAAAAAAATCAATTTAATGCCCTACCTGTATTATAAAGGATAAATAAAATGAGGTTAATTTATAATAAATATCATATTAAAATATGTAAGTCCTTGGGAAAGAATTGGCAAGTATAATGAAGTTGTCAGGTGTTGGCGTATGCATTTTATAAAAAATTTTTATTATGAAAAATTTCAAACATGCTGAAGTAGAGAGAATAGAATTGTGATATTGTGATTTACAACAAGAAACATATTTGGTCTTCATCCCATTTCTGGCATAGAACTCCTAAAACCCTTGGAATTTCTTAAGAGATCAGCAAAGGTGTCTTTTGTTATGTTAATGAGGCAACTTTGGGAAAGTACCTACGGATGGGGGCTGGTCACCAGAGGAGCTACAGGTGATTAGAGGGTTGGACCTTTCAGTCCTGCCCCTCCCCCTACCTCCAGGTAGGACAGAGGGGCTGGAGGTTGAACCTGTTGCCAATGGCCAATGATTAGTCGCGCCTATGTGATGCAGCCTCCATAAAAACCCAAAAGGATGGGGTTCAGAGAGATTCCGGGTTGGTGAACACAGAGAAATTTGGGGAGAATGGTGCACTCTGAGAGGGCATGGAATTTCTGTGACCTTTCCTCAAACCTTGCCCCATGCATCTCTTCTATCTGGCTGTTCTTAAGCTACCTCCTTTTATAATAAACCGGTAATCTAGTAAGTAAAATGTTTCTGTGAGTTCTGTGAGCCTCTCTAGCAAATTAATCTAATCTGATGAAGGGGTCACGGGAACCTTCAATCTATAGCCAGTCAGTCAGAAGTACAGGTGGTAACCTGGGCTTGTGATTGGCCTCTGAAGGAAGGGCGTTTGCTCAGGCTGTGGAACTGAGCCCTTAACCTGTGGAATCTGATGCTGTCTCTGGGTAGGCTGTGTCAGAATTGAGTTGAATTGTAGGCCACCCAGCTAATGTCTGGAGAATTGCTCGGTGCTGTGGGAACTCCTTCCCCCACTCACCATACACACAACTGAAATTGGGTTCAGAATCATATTAAAGTATAATGAACTACGTACTTATCAGAACCCAGCTTCAGCTGTGATCAGTTATAAATGGCCAATCGTTTTTATCAAATTCATTAGCATTACCTCAGACCACTGAACCAGAATCTCTGCGGTAGGGCCCAGGAATTTGTGTTTTAACAATCTCTCCAGCTGATTTGTAGCTCCACTAAAGTTTGAGAACCACTGATCTACATAACATTCCCCACCTTCTCAGATCATTGAAGGCAAAGCCCAGATAACACTCAGATATATTATTTCTTCACAAATATTTTACTTAAAAAACCCATAATCACATACCACTATGTCAGCTAACAAGTTATAATTCCTGAATATCAGCAAATATTGAGAGTACAAGAAGGAAAAGTAGAATGATCAAAGAGAAATAGGAAAGGAGAGATGAGAAAATGAGAAGGTATGTGAAATTTTAAGAAGACAAAAATAGTTCTACCACTGAGCCATACAACATATAACTTTTTTTCCTTGACATTCTGAAATACAAGCTTATTCTTCTTACATTATTTCTGGCTTTGGCAACAAAGTATTAAATGTGAAAAGCAATACTGGAATGCCTTCTTTTTATCAAAAGAATTCCTATATCCTAAATCACTCTTTCTTAATCAAATACTCCACATGTCCTCACTTCCTCTCATTTAAAATTTAAACTTATAAAACAATTTCCTATTAGGTTCCTAAGGACCCCATTATTCCACTCTTGTATGTGTAATGCAAATTTATTAGCTCCATGATATCAAAGCCTTCATTTTTATAGCAGTTATTTCTTTCATTTATCTGCCATGGTAAACAAACACATTTGTTGTTGCTTGATAGCTTATCAAGCTTTTCTGCAGTTTGGATTTACCCCTCAGGACCATATACTTTCCTTTGCTCTGAATATGGGTGCACCTAACAACTTTATGATTACTAGTTAGATTTCTCAGATATCTTGATATAAGGAATTAAGTAAGTGACCTTGCTAGCAGACATTGGTATTTCAGTTAACAGAAAGGAATCATCTTTATCAGCACTTTAAAATATATATTTTATTGTGGTATGATTAACAGAATAAAATGCACACATCTTAGATGTTCATTTTTTAAAAAGACTTTAAAAGAGCAGTTTTAGGTTTACAACAAAATTGAGATGAAGGTACAGAGATTTCCCATATACCCCCCCACTCTACACATGTATATCCTCCCCCATTATCAACATCATTCACCAGAATGGTGCATTTTTTTTTACCAAGGCTGAACTGACATTGACACATCTAATCACCCAAAATCCATAATTAACCTTAGGATTCAGTCTTGGTGTTGTACATTCTCTGGGTTTGGACAAATGTATAATAACATAATCCATCATTACAATTTCATACAGAATATTTTCACTGCCCTAAATTTTACACTCACACTAGCAATGTAAATATCACAATTTGAAGCAGCTGGAATTCATATTTGTGTTATTATTAAACTTTGATGTGTCCATTTCACTTAAGTTAAATTTTTTGGCATAAAGTTGTTGAAATTATCCTTTTAATATCTGTGTAATTACGTTAAAATGAAAACTTATGCACAGAAAAATAAAGTAGATGACAGAAAAGGAATCAGGGGAAAATAAGCACATAACATGGCAGAAAAAGGACGTGTGTGTGTGGTAGGAGTAAACAGTCTAGTGACAGAAAGAGGGAATTATAGTTCAGTGTGGCAAATGCCATGAGAGGCATAGAGAGAGCACACAGGAAGGATACCCAGTCCAATCTGGGAGTCAGATCAGGATGTCCAAATGACAAAAGTTTGTCCAACTCTAGGTAAATTAATGTAACCAAATCTGTGGACACTTAAAAAGCTGAGACTTAGATCCCAAATATAATTACTTCACATTGGTTATCCACCTGTGAGGGTCTGTAGTAAACTGGCCCTTTTTCACTGGCATCTTTAATTAAAACAATTTTGTTTTTGTAAAAATGATATATTCATTATACAAAATTCAAACAAGATAGAAAAGGTCAAAAGATAAAATAAAAATCAGTTGCATCTTGGCTGACATCCTTCTTGATCTTTTTGTATTTACATTCACATACATACACATGCATACTCATGTTTGGGTGAAGCACTGTTCGTGCTAAACTGTACTCTGCTTTTTAGGGGGAAAAAAAAACCTATATGCTGTGGACATGTTTTTGTGTAAATAAAGAGATTTACATCATCGTTTTTAACGGCTCAAGGGTATTTCATTGTATGTAGGTACCATAATGTATTTAACTAGTGTCCTAGTGATGGTACTTACATTGTTTCCATAAGCACCTATGATAAAAAGGGGGTGAGGAACATCCTCGTAAATCTGTTTTCTTTTTCTTTTCTTTAGAGCGCATGACTAGAAAATGAGTTTGCTGGGGCAAAGCCTAATTATTTTGTTAAATTTTGGTAATTAACGGTGTACCAATTTCAAGGTCACACCAGTTAGGCATGACAGTAATTGTATCCCCACCTCCTATCTGCACTGATAGACAAAAAGGATGTTTGCAAGTTGAACATCTTTTCATTTGTTAATTAGAAGTTTGTTTTTCTTGGTTTAAGAATGTCCTACTGATATCCTTTGCCAATTTTATTTATTGTGTTAAGTTTTAAAATTGATATTCTATGAGCTTTTTGTGTATTAGGAATATTTTCCTTCTTTTTCCACATGATACAAATTTATATTCCATTTTGTGTGTAGATAATAATCTTTATGTGGTTTTTATCGAGTTTTTTCTTTAATGGTTTCTGGTTATTGCTTCATACTTAGAAAAGGCCTTTCTCAGCTCAAGATTATAGTCACCTAGATTTTCTTGTAATATTTTTATGGTTTCATTCTTTACATTTAAATTCTTGTCAGCTGGTATTAAACAAATGAAACAGATGTAAAGCCGGTCCCCAGCGTTTAGTAATTCCTCAGATCATCTTTTTCCCACTGACCAATGATTTGTAACATATAGTTCATTGATACCACTGAGCCCAGTGGGCCCTGTACTCGAGCTAACACGTTTTGAGATTTGGAGCGTGCGGTGCGGGGAGGGACTCGCGCATGGGCCTCTTTCCTGACCTGGCCGTTTCCGCCCGGCAAGCTGCGCCGGCTCCCCACTCGTGGGCCCAGGCCCCATGGCCGACGCGGTAGGCAGGAGACTTCGAGACTCATTCCGTCTGCACGGTCGGACACGAAGGCAGGCGGCGGTGGCGGCAGGACCACTATCAGTGCCCTCAGGGAAGAAAAAGTGTCGGAAGAGCCAGCGGAGCGCAGGAGAAGCGCGAAACTGGGAGAAACCGCCGAGACGTTGCGTGGGGAGGAGGCGAGGGGGAGCGGCTTCCCGCTCAACTGCGCGCGTCACTCTGGCAAGTGCCGGGCCCCGGACTGTGCGTTCCCTTCGGCTCTAGGGATCTCCGCGGCCCCAAGAGGCTTCTCGGAGCGCCAACCTGGCCCCGCCGTTCCCACCATGGTCGGGCACTACCCCAGCGTCGGCTCGCTCGCCGCCTCCCTCTTAACTGCCTCTGGCCGCGGCTGGCGTCCGCGGCGTCGGTGACGTCGACGTGGGGGCGGGACTTCCTGCTTCGCGCGCCCTTAGGTCTCGGGACTCAGCCCGCTCTGCGGGGTTTGAAGGGTGGCGGGCGGCGGGCTCGGGGTTGTTTCCTAGTCGGACTTCGGCTCCGGCCCCGCACCCCAGAGAAGGCCAGTCCACCGAGGAGGAGCGGGGTTTATCTCCATTGCTGCCGCTGCCTTTTTCGCCTTCGGAGCTCTCTCGGGATACCCCACATTTCCAGGGGTCGGGAGCCCGAGGGGCGCTCTTGGCCCTGCGGCTCCTGCTCTTCAGCCTGCGCCGCGAGCGGCCGCCGAGACCTCGCCAGGCGTGACGGGCTGGGCCTGCACCCCGCGTCCGGGACCGTCTCCCGTGGCCCCAGTGCCCCGGCGGGAAGAGTGCCGTAGGCTCCCGTGGCTGGAGCAGTGGAGGTGTCCACCTGGAGAGTGCGGCCGGAACACCGGTCACTGTTAAGTTTTCTGTGCGCACGTTGCAAGGTCCGAGTGTGAGTCTGGTACGTAACGCTGTCTTGTCCGTGGTTTGGAATGCTCGTGGCTTTTTTCTTTACAACTTGCCCTTGAATTCTTCTTTTATTTTTCCCGTAAAGCAGGTGGAGCGGGTGTTAGAAAAGTAGGCTGGGAGAATGTTCTGTAGCCGATTAAATGCACGTGAAACTCTGTGGGGCTTTTTGATGAACTCCAGTGGTGCTTGGGTAGCCTCAGTTTAAAAGCTGACTAAACGTGTGGTACCTCCAGTTTCATTTGTGAAAAAAAATAAGCTGCCATTTTCGTTGACCCTGAAGACAATTCTAACAGTGATGTTGGCTGTCATTACAAAGATAACGTTAGAATATGTGAATGCATGCTGGGCTCTCATGGACATTTTGATGTATCCTTAGTGTCCAACTTTGGCCAAAAAAATGGGTACTTAGCTCTTAAAAATAACTATTGTCAAGTATTTTAAAAGCCTTTGGTCACATTAGTTGTAACGATGAAACTATTTTAGTAAAATCTCCAAGATGTCTAGGATAACAAGAAACTTGTCCTTAGTTTCTCGTATCAGTAGTATATAGTTCATAATGTGTTCAGACTATGAGCATAAAATACTTGAGTAGATCTAAAACTGAGTGGGTTGTTAAAGCACAGCTTTTGTTACCAAGCAACATCTCTGTAAACAAGTCTAATATTCAACTAGAATATAAGTAAATGTATCTATCCTGCAATTATCCGGATTCAGAGTTCTCTGAATTCATAGTTTAGCCTGTAGGTGGTTATAGTTCATACTCACCTTTTGTACTGAGCTGTGATTTCAAACGCATTTTGTTTAGGATTATTAGAATGCTTTACATTTTAGAGTCGTATAGGACTCTACAGAGAGTTAAAAATGGATTTGAGTTACCCTTTGGTTTTTGGGGACATACTATGTCAGGTGTTCCCCTTCCTTTGAGTATTTTCTAACCAGGTGAAGTGTGGTTATATTTAGGAATTGTATCAACTAGTAGGGTGATACCAATTTAGGGTAACATAGAGCATTGAGAGAACACTTATTGCTCACAGGTGGTTTTTTTTTTTTTTTTTTGCTTGGGTCTCTCCCTGTTGTGGCCTCTCCCGTTGCGGAGCACAGGCTCCGGACGCGCAGGCTCAGCGGCCATGGCTCACGGGCCCAGCCGCTCCGCGGCACGTGGGATCTTCCCGGACCGAGGCACGAACGCGCGTCTCCTGCATCGGCAGGCGGACTCAACCACTGCGCCACCAGGGAAGCCCTCACAGGTGGTTTTTAAACCTTGGTTTAGCCAGTAATCTCACTCTTACTCTACTCATTGAACCCTTAATGATATAATTTGTATGGCAAGTAAAGGCATACCTTGGAGATATTGTGGGTTTGGTTCCAGACGACTGCAGTAAAGCGAGTCACATGAATTTTTTGTTTTTGCTTTCCAGTGCATATAAAAGTTATGTTTACACTATACTGTAGTCTATTAAGTGTGCAATGTGCATTGTGTCTAAAAAATGTACATACCACGGGGGCTTCCCTGGTGGCACAGTGGTTGAGAGTCCGCCTGCCGAAGCAGGGGACACGGGTACGTGC